>NW_028255364.1:0-55292 GCF_964263255.1 Lissotriton vulgaris
ATTCCCAAACAGTCTCCATGCTGTGTAATAAAGATCAATCACAACACCCAATCAAAACGCTCCAGTGGAGCATTGTGATTGGTCGGCATCAGACCCAGCCAGAGGCTAGGGGAGTGGGCAGTTCTCCATCCAGACTGCAATGTACCCTGCATGGAGAAGGACAAAGAGCACAAGACTGGTTTGGGGGGGCAGAGAGGGCCGACCAAACAGTCTTTTTAACGTTTTTCAGGTGCTCAAAATAAGTGATAGGGTGCAGAACGTGACATAAGTGAACATAGTGAAAAAACAGACTCTAACACAACAACAAGGTTAAAAAAAAACCACATGAATATATACAATGAAGTGGGGTTATTTCCTTGGTTAGGTCAATTATTTTGAGCACCTGAAAAACGTTAAAAAATTGTATATACTAAGAGAAAATAAAAATTATTTTCATATAAACCTACTCCGAAAGCTCCCTAGCGTTAATTAATTGTTCGCTATACTTTTCCTTTCTGAGGACCTTTTTTAGGCCACCACTGAACCATTGTTTTCCAAAAAGTAGAACATAGTGATGACACACTATTGTATTGTTTCCATTCAGCCGCCATTCGAATCAGATAGGTTTTAACCCCTCAATTATTCAGTGGTGCCAGACTCATTCTTATATCCCAATATCTACATCTAATTGGCATGGAATTCATTTATTTCTTTAAGACTTTCACATTTTTGGATATTCCACTGAATATTCAAGCCTAAGTTCCCATAAAACAGATATAACTATTGGAAACATATCCAGAAAGCATTAAAATTCTTTGGATGTCAATCACATATCTGCAAAGAGGAAAAGCGTGTAATTAAATATGACGAGCTAGGCATATTAATTCTAAAATGCAAAGCGGAGTTTGGCATTGTTATATTTTTGCTCAAGGTAAATGTATAACTAATTCTTCCCCACAATTCAAAACATATCATTCACATATTTCCAAATCATTAATGCTTCACAATAATTTTATTACCTTGTGCTTTTAGGCTTTGTCACTTGGTGCCATGAATATTGTGATTTCAAAGCAGTTTAGTGTGTAAATTATGTTTTGCATGTCTTTGTGTGAGTTATGGATTGTGATATTTACCATTACTTGCAAATTTCAGTGGCCTTTAGTTTTAATTGGCAACTATAGCTCCCCTTTAAATGCAGTATTTTCGATGAATTTGTAAAAAAAAATTGACATATGTTCATATATTATGAGCAAAGCAAACCATCATTTCACTTCAGCCTTTGTTTTTTTAATGAATTTGTGGAGATTTCTGATCATACCACATACAAAAGTTTCCTGCTTTCAACCAGCCATGGGCAGCCAAACCCCTCTTCTCAATGCCTTAGGCTGTACATAAGGGGGTTGGCCACAGCCGCTGCAAGCAACCCTCTAAAGGTGATCAAACTCTACTGTGCTTGGACTTTGTCTTTGCAGAGTGGGGGAGGGGGGGGCAAAAATGCAAGTGCACAATCCTCTGCAGGAGGCCAATACCCTCTGCAAATAGACCTCGGTCGTACACAGCGGGGGTAAACCACTGGCTGCCCAGTCCTGTGTCCAACCTATTGCATGTGGCTAATTCACACTGTGCAAACAAGCTATGTGCAGCAAGGGTTGGCAGCTGAAACTGAATGACTGTCAAGCCCTGCATCCAGCCGTCTGCATGTGACCAACCCCAGCACGTAGCCAAGTGCTGCCGTAGTGTACTGAATACTTCTGTTTCATTATCTTTCCAGATCTGGGAATTCTGTGCCAGATTTGCAAATCCTCAGTCCCCAGGAGGGTCTTCGGGGCCAATGTAGTGTCTAGAATTTGGAAATCTGGTACAGGACTCACAAAACCCAAGCTAAAAATAATTTTGCTTTAGAATTATTTTATGGGGCCGGGGCAGCACCCCACATGGATCTTGTGGTCAGGGTACGTTCTCAGGCCCCTTTAAGTCCTTTTTCTTTTTCCAAATACAGAGTTCGGTGAACAGGGTTGTGTAATTATGGTTGCAGCACAATCTTTTTCTGTGATGGCCAGCCAATCAGTTCATAATGGATTTGTAAGTTCATAGTCAAAGGCACAATGGGAATGGACGGTCCGAGAAAAAGATCCCCAAAGGACGCGTGTCTTTTTTTTATTGCATTTGCAATTTTACAGGGAATCCTTGAATGAACAGTTTAGATATATCTCAAATTTAACCTGTTCAACTTTAAAAAAAGTTAATATCTAATAAAAACAAAATGATTTCCTTGTGTGAAATTCTAGGTACATGCCGAAATTCGTATAATTTCATTCAGCCTATTTTCTGTATAGATTACCAAGGAATTCTATTGGAGTTAAAATGGAATGCCAGTTTTATGGCCTATCCTATTTTTAGGTCCTCACGACGGGTCTCCGTGAATCTTGCTGTGAACAGTCCAAAGGGATGTACTTTTCTTCGAAAGATTTGTGCAGCTTTGTCAAACAGCCTCAAAGTTATTAAGACAACAAAAACCCAAAAATTACTTTTCAGGGGAAACTGACCTCATCATACATACATGGATTTTTGCATATCAGTTTTTTTTATATTGCAGGTAGCACAATTACATGTTAACGTGTTTCGGCTAAAAGCGTCACAACCTAGATTGCTGGAACCCAAACACAATTTTTAGAGAGAAAGGACACTATCATCTTATTAAATGATATAATAATACAAACGTATAGCTTATTAGTAATTACATCCACAAAATGAATAGATTAAATCATATCATGTTAAATTAAGAAACGTAAACAAGTGCACCACTAAGGTTCCACCTGAATAATAACTGAATCCTGCTAAAAAAATACATGAATTAGTAGATACATTAAAATCATACACACTTAATCAGGGGGAAGCATTAACGTATCGTACAAAATATGAATCAAGATCATTATATTCAGTTTATTGTGAAATTCTGTTGCACTCTAGTGAACATTCTTTAGGTAATAATACCTTCGACATTTGGTAAGCCTTCATCCTTCTGGGAATCTCCACTGGTTGCAAAAAAAATATTACTTCTTTATGGTGCTGTAGTGTTTCCTTTCTACATACAGCATAAGCAAGTGCCTGCCATTGGGTATCCATGCTAGCTGTTGTGGTATGGGACTAAGACTATTGGACTGGTGGTGGCCTGTGGTAAAGTGGGGAAAGAGGTTGTGGGTACCACTAAAGAGTCAGTGTAACCTAAAACATTTGAAATGTTGTTGATAGCTCCGGTCACTTTGTTCGGAGACACTGTTCTACAACCAGAAATTCATAAATACCACTGCAACAGAACAGTATATGATGTAGCTGTGGACTGGGGGAACAAATACACCAAAAAAACACTTATGGAAAGAAGGGATGTAGAAATGAAAGGAGTAGAGAAGTGATAGAGCGCGTGGGACCACTAGCTCAATTTTACCATACTCACCTGGGCCCATAAAACATTCACACAAGCCTTGGATTTACTAACTAATCGCCTATCAGCCCTTTGGGGTCCTTTTAGGACTTATACCTGTACACCATGACTTACCAATCCTTGTCACCTTTGCTATAACTCCTAGGGATCGAAAAGGGAGTTAGAATAAACAGGCAATATTTAAACAATTTTACCCTTTCCTGTAATAACCACAGACTCAGGGAAAGTTTTAAAAGCTTTTATCTATGAAAGTTTTCGGTGAGTTTCAGACCGAACCACAGAGATTATAATTTTCATAATTGAGAATATGATTAATAAAATATAAAGTTTGTAAGAAATAACAGTAACACCTTTAGACATTGGTACTTGGGAAGGGTGAGAAGTGAAATAGCATAAGGACATACCACATGGATTTATATTTACCTGGAATGGTGCAATGACCAATGCTGACCACAGGCTGGGTCAAACAAGGACCAGGCTCCCGACTAATCAGGTGCCCACAGGACAAGACAGGTGCAGATCAGGACAGGTGGCCTCCTCTAAGTGCAACTCCAGCGTCACAAGCAGCCACAACCCATGGAGGGAGTTACGGTGGGGCAGGAAGGCGGGGCGGGGGAGGGGCCGGGTGGGGGGTGCTAAAAACCGGAATATGGATAATTGGAGATAAGTAATCAATGTAATTAATAAAACAAATTTCGTAGCGTGCACTGCATCACATTGTGCGATGCAGGGCGAGCTACGAAATTGAGGTTAATAAAAGCGCTCTGTTTTGTATTGCAGTTTCCGTGCCAACTTCTTCCTATTGGTCTAAGGACTTTGTGCAGAGAAGGGTGACCCCCTAGCATTGGTAGGCCTAGCTGAGGCTTGCCATGACAAATTGGTGCCCAACCAGTGGGGCACATTGGTGACTCGGATGCCCGAAGGAGTGGTCGAAACAAAGGATTGGAATCTCGCTACGGACAATCGCTGCCCGAAGAGACCCTCGTCTTGGCAACCACAGCATTTTTCCTCTCTTTCTGCTCTGACCCTCCAGGTGGTGCCGGTCCTCGACTGAGATCTCTTCTGTTGATTCGCCGTGCAGTGACCATTTGGTCGATTCAAGAACTTGGCAGAAATCTGGATGCCTGGGATTGGTAAGGTCATTTTGCGGCGCTTGCTGTGGCTTTGGAATTTGTATTGGCCAATTTGGGATTTGGGAGTAGTTGATATATGAATTGCAATTTATATAGGCAGGTAATGAGGAGAATTTTCTCTGTTTTGAATTGATTTGAACGGCACAGTGTACAAGTGTACTTTAAGTGCTACTTTGGGTATACTACTGCATATCTTGCACTATTTTTGGCATGCCTGTTTCTAGCACACTTCGTAGATTGTGTTGTTTTTGTAGTGGTACCAGTTTGAGACTTGAAGAAGCACAACCAGCTCCCACGGAGGGGACGCCTAATAGGGATATGTATATGAAGTATGGTATTTCTTGGCGGAAAAGGAACAGCGTAAGAGCATTCACGCAAAAGCATTAGAAATGAAAAATAAAGAAATTAAAGAAATTAATGAGAGAGAAGATAGGGAGCGTCATTTACAGGTAAATGGCCAATACGCTGTTCGACAACCTCTCTATCCTATTCTTAATAAGCCCCAAGATGATTCTCTCTTGTTAGACCGTTCTCTGCCTCCGTATACTTTTCCTTCTGCTCCTCATGAGTCAGATGAGGACTCTGCTTCAGAGCAAGAGAACGGTACAAAAGGGGGTGGTGATGGACGGAGCATCTGAACCAATCAAACACTCACACCCAGTCAACAGATGTGGGTTTAATCCATCACCATTCTTTAGCCCACTCTACCACCCCAGTTCAGACATGGTCATATGCAAATCGTGAGACGCCACTGGTCTATACTTAACACTGGATCTCTCACCTTAGACCAACCAAGATTCACTTTCAAGAGGTCTAAGAATATCAAGAACATCTTGATACACACAAGACCCAAGAAGGCAAGCGTAACAAACCGCCAAACCACATTATGGAATCTACCGGCAGTAACAGGCCACTATCCCTGTGGGGGGTGCGCAGCATGCCCCTTCACGAAGAAATACAAAAGTATCACCTTGAAAGACTTCTTCAAGTGGGAAATGAGAAGCCACACTAACTGCAATAGCACAAATTGTATTTACCTGATCATATGCCCTTGTAATCTTTATTACATTGGCATGATGACCAGAAATATGACAACAAGAATTTCGGAGCACCGGAGTAACTTTAACTGCAAGAAAAACAATACAAAAATGTGCAGGCACTTTCTTGAAATGAATCATACCCCAGACTCCCTTCAATGGCTGATCCTTGAAGCGAACCACAAGATCCCCAAACAGTGCCTGTTCTACAAAGAACAACGTTGGATCCACAGATTTTCCTCTGACAGCAGTGGTCTAAATTAAGACATCCCCTGGATTAGCCTCTGAATAAGTTCACCTTTCAGACCACTGCCTGTTTATCTATTCCTCTAGTCCCTTATCTCACAATCTTGATCTTCTACACAGGGACATTAGACAATACAACTGAGGAGAGAGCGTGTTTATTCGAAATACAATGGTACTCACCATACAGGCCTATGGGTTGGGCAATCCATTTATCCATATGAATCTTTAGACTTTATTTCATTTTACCTCTACAAGATGGCCGCCACTTTTACATATCCCACTAAACCTTACACCTAGTACCCCCTTTCACCCCACTTCCAGATATAGTGATAAACATACACTATAAAATACTTTTGTTTCGACGCGGTAGGCTACCTTCTTTTAATTTTGACACTTCTCCAAGAAGTCTGTCTATCTCTCTGAGATTAGACGCTATAAGATGGCCCCCGCGCTCATGTAGCAATCACGTGAATACTTCCTATCCTTTATATCCGGTCCCGACCCCGCATCCCACCTCCACCCGGATGCAGCGGCGAGGGGTAGGTGCTATTATCGCAGCTCAGGGACTCCCAAGTAAGTGGGCCGCAGCGCAGCGCGAGCCTCGCTAGCGCAGATCGAAATTAAGTTTATGTTGTTGGGCTTTGTTATCCGGTCTATTTTAATGCTTTAACGTGGTCCTAACTCGCAATAGGGGTTACATGATAGTGGAGCCACACTGAGACAGGTTGCTACCTTTGCATGTTTATACTGGCCCTGACTCGAAAAGCGGGTTTTACGACAGCGGAGGCACATAAATACGGGGTGTCACCCTAATAATAATAATAATAAAGGGGTTTGTAAAGAGCATGGCGACGCCATCCCGGCGTGTCCCCGAGCTGTGGAGAAAGAGGCAGACGTGGTCGAGAGGCCTGAAACTAGAGGGTGTACAGGTAGGTCTTTAATAGTTTCCTAAATTTAGTTTTAGTATCCGCTAGCCTGATGTTCACTGGAAGAGAGTTCCATTTGTTGGCCGCTAACACTCTAAAGGAGTGGCCTCCCATTCTGGCTTTTTTTATCCGGGGGACTTTAAGTAGACCGGTTTCCCCTAGAGCGTAGTGTTCTATTAGGCTCGTAGGTGATGGCTAGATCCGTCAGATAAGGAGGGGCTTTGTGCGAGGTGATCCTATAGCACATTAAGAGTGCTTTGAATAAGATCCTCTTTTTTATTGGTAGCCAGTGTAGAGCAGCCAGAGTAGGTTTGGAGGCTGCTCTTTTGGGTAGTCTAAGGACTAGTCGTGCTGCCGTATTTTGGAGAACCTGCAGTCTCCTGATGTTCTTTTCCGTGGTTCCTAGGAGTAACACATTGCCGTAGTCTATACGGGAAGTCACTAAGGCTTGGGTCATGGTTCGTCTGGCCTCTAAAGGAAGAAAGTCCAGCGTGCGATTAAGGGTCTTCAGAACGCCGAAGCATTTCCCTACTACTCTATGAATATGACCAGCAAAAGAGAGTTAGGGATCAACCCATATACCCAAATTCTTTGCTTCCTTACAGGGAATAGGTAAAGGACCAGTACAAGGTGGCCACCATTCTCTTGTCCAGCTTGCATCATTTCCTCCTATCACTAATACCTCCGTTTTAGAGCCATTAAGCTTCAAGCAGTGTCGGTTCATCCAGCCTGCAGCTGCTGTGGTGGGAGCTTGGGATAGGGAGATAAGCAGTTGGGTATCATCGGCGTAGGAAACTAATTCAACACCGTACGATTGAACCACGTCTGCCAAAGGAGCCATGTATAAGTTGAACAGGGTGGGGCTCAGGGCAGAGCCCTGAGGCACCCCCTGTTCTAAGGCTATGCTGTCTGAGAGGTAGGATCCCCTCTGAACCTGAAAGCAGCGGTCTATAAGGAACGCTTTCAGCCATCCCAGTGCCGCCTTGGTGACCCCGGCTTTGTTTAGACACTGTAGCAAGATGGAGTGTGCTACAGTGTCAAACGCGGCACTGAGGTCCAGCAACGCGGCACTGAGGTCCCTGTCATACCCATTCTGACACTCACCTGGTTTCAACACTTTAGCTGGCAGAGGGAGTCCCATTCTACGAGAGAGACTCATAGTCAGCTTTCAACTCGTAAGGCTTTGAATACGATAGCGGTTTTATACGCTGAACCCGTTTACTTGGTAATTCCTGTCTTTGTATTCACCGGGTAGTATATACACACGCACATGAACAGACCATGGTTTAAGTTTTGGGCTCTGTAATCCGGTCTGTTCTAATGCTTTAACGTGGTCCTAACTCGCAATACGGGTTACACGGTAGTGGAGCCACACTTATACTAGTTGCTTCCTTGTCGGTTTCCTTCGAATGTTTATACTGCCTTGACTCGAAAAGCCGGTTTTACGGCAGCGGAGGCGCATAAATACGGGGTGTTACCCTGTCATACCCATATTGATACTCACTTGGTTTCAAGCTTCAACTCTTAAGGCTTTGAATACGGTTTTAATTTTGGAAAAGGTGATGGACAGAGTTTCTGAATGATGCAGAATACTCCTACCCAGTCAAGAGATCAGGGCATGATCCATCACCGTTTTTTAGCTCACTGCACCATCCCAGCTTCAGAACCTGGCTATATGCAAATTAGTCTGTTCCTGTCCCAGTGCATGATGGGAACAGGGCAAACCAAACTACCAAGCCAATTCTTATACTGGGAAGGAGACAAGCTACCGGGGACCGGTTTCTGGCATTTCAGCCGTCGTCGGCCCGGCTTGCTTGAATCCTGATGGTGCAATGAGCTAGGGACTCACGTCTGAGTATACCCTCCCACACATAGTGTGGATAAAATCAATTTTGGAAAAGGTGATGGACAGAGTTTCTGAATGATGCAGAATACTCCTACCCAGTCAAGAGATCAGGGCATGATCCATCACCGTTTTTTAGCTCACTGCACCATCCCAGCTTCAGAACCTGGCTATATGCAAATTAGTCTGTTCCTGTCCCAGTGCATGATGGGAACAGGGCAAACCAAACTACCAAGCCAATTCTTATACTGGGAAGGAGACAAGCTACCGGGGACCGGTTTCTGGCATTTCAGCCGTCGTCGGCCCGGCTTGCTTGAATCCTGATGGTGCAATGAGCTAGGGACTCACGTCTGAGTATACCCTCCCACACATAGTGTGGATAAAATCAATTTTGGAAAAGGTGATGGACAGAGTTTCTGAATGATGCAGAATACTCCTACCCAGTCAAGAGATCAGGGCATGATCCATCACCGTTTTTTAGCTCACTGCACCATCCCAGCTTCAGAACCTGGCTATATGCAAATTAGTCTGTTCCTGTCCCAGTGCATGATGGGAACAGGGCAAACCAAACTACCAAGCCAATTCTTATACTGGGAAGGAGACAAGCTACCGGGGACCGGTTTCTGGCATTTCAGCCGTCGTCGGCCCGGCTTGCTTGAATCCTGATGGTGCAATGAGCTAGGGACTCACGTCTGAGTATACCCTCCCACACATAGTGTGGATAAAATCAATTTTGGAAAAGGTGATGGACAGAGTTTCTGAATGATGCAGAATACTCCTACCCAGTCAAGAGATCAGGGCATGATCCATCACCGTTTTTTAGCTCACTGCACCATCCCAGCTTCAGAACCTGGCTATATGCAAATTAGTCTGTTCCTGTCCCAGTGCATGATGGGAACAGGGCAAACCAAACTACCAAGCCAATTCTTATACTGGGAAGGAGACAAGCTACCGGGGACCGGTTTCTGGCATTTCAGCCGTCGTCGGCCCGGCTTGCTTGAATCCTGATGGTGCAATGAGCTAGGGACTCACGTCTGAGTATACCCTCCCACACATAGTGTGGATAAAATCAATTTTGGAAAAGGTGATGGACAGAGTTTCTGAATGATGCAGAATACTCCTACCCAGTCAAGAGATCAGGGCATGATCCATCACCGTTTTTTAGCTCACTGCACCATCCCAGCTTCAGAACCTGGCTATATGCAAATTAGTCTGTTCCTGTCCCAGTGCATGATGGGAACAGGGCAAACCAAACTACCAAGCCAATTCTTATACTGGGAAGGAGACAAGCTACCGGGGACCGGTTTTTGGCATTTCAGCCGTCGTCGGCCCGGCTTGCTTGAATCCTGATGGTGCAATGAGCTAGGGACTCACGTCTGAGTATACCCTCCCACACATAGTGTGGATAAAATCAATTTTGGAAAAGGTGATGGACAGAGTTTCTGAATGATGCAGAATACTCCTACCCAGTCAAGAGATCAGGGCATGATCCATCACCGTTTTTTGGCTGGGTAGGAGTATTCTGCATCATTCAGAAACTCTGTCCATCATCTTTTCCAAAATTGATTTTATCCACACTATGTGTGGGAGGGTATACTCAGACGTGAGTCCCTAGCTCATTGCACCATCAGGATTCAAGCAAGCCGGGCCGACGAGGCTGAAATGCCAGAAACCGGTCCCCGGTAGCTTGTCTCCTTCCCAGTATAAGAATTGGCTTGGTAGTTTGGTTTGCCCTGTTCCCATCATGCACTGGGACAGGAACAGACTAATTTGCATATAGCCAGGTTCTGAAGCTGGGATGGTGCAGTGAGCTAAAAAACGATGATGGATCAAGCCCTGATCTCTTGACTGGGTAGGAGTATTCTGCATCATTCAGAAACTCTGTCCATCATCTTTTCCAAAATTGATTTTATCCACACTATGTGTGGGAGGGTATACTCAGACGTGAGTCCCTAGCTCATTGCACCATCAGGATTCAAGCAAGCCGGGCCGACGAGGCTGAAATGCCAGAAACCGGTCCCCGGTAGCTTGTCTCCTTCCCAGTATAAGAATTGGCTTGGTAGTTTGGTTTGCCCTGTTCCCATCATGCACTGGGACAGGAACAGACTAATTTGCATATAGCCAGGTTCTGAAGCTGGGATGGTGCAGTGAGCTAAAAAACGATGATGGATCAAGCCCTGATCTCTTGACTGGGTAGGAGTATTCTGCATCATTCAGAAACTCTGTCCATCATCTTTTCCAAAATTGATTTTATCCACACTATGTGTGGGAGGGTATACTCAGACGTGAGTCCCTAGCTCATTGCACCATCAGGATTCAAGCAAGCCGGGCCGACGAGGCTGAAATGCCAGAAACCGGTCCCCGGTAGCTTGTCTCCTTCCCAGTATAAGAATTGGCTTGGTAGTTTGGTTTGCCCTGTTCCCATCATGCACTGGGACAGGAACAGACTAATTTGCATATAGCCAGGTTCTGAAGCTGGGATGGTGCAGTGAGCTAAAAAACGATGATGGATCAAGCCCTGATCTCTTGACTGGGTAGGAGTATTCTGCATCATTCAGAAACTCTGTCCATCATCTTTTCCAAATTTGAATACGGTTTTATACACTGAACCCGTTTACATGATTATTCCTATCGTTGTATTCACCGGATAGTATATACACACGCACATGAACAGACCATGGTTTACCTTGTTCCCACATGACCGCACTATGTCGCCATGGTAGAATTACGTTGTCATACTGCATTCGATGTCATACTGCATTCTCCACGCTGATAACAATTCTGCTGCACATGCTGGAGACATTTTTACCCTACCTAGAACGCTGGCCAACATTTGAATACTTGTTATAACACCGGCCATCATATATCAGCATTCTTATGTGAGATACCCTGCATTACTTACCATTTGCAACGCGCAGATTGCCGGATTAATTTAAATCCTGTTTATAACGCTGGCTCAAATAAATAAATACAATTAATTTCCTATTTATAACGTGGGCCAACATGTACGTGCTGCCAATCATGAAATATACAATATGTATTTTTATTCCAATTATACCGCGCAGAGTGCAGGCCACACTGAACACTGGTACCATTGTTGTTTTCCATATATTCGATCTAACTAGATCTCCCCCTATGCATAGCTATGCGGTGGAAGATCTAACCTGAAGCTTTACCCGCTGGATACTGTTGTTATCTGACTGATTCAAAATTTAGGTGAGTCTGGATTGATTGCTGCTAACCATACCAATTCGGTATTTTTACCTTTCTCTGTGAATATGTTTTAATTGTTCCTTCAAAATCACTCTCACTTAGTTCTCACATTTGAGAGTGCATGTACACTTGTGTTATGGTGCAGTGACACGCCTGATAAAATGTAGACTGGCATGCCACCCACACAAGGAATACAGTCACCAATGCGAATGTCTATAAGCCAATTGTGATATGCTTTTCTTTCCTTAACAGGTTCTGACAGCTTAACACAGGTTTCAATAAAGAAGAAGGGTAATATAGGAATGTTCTCCCTTCACCCCTAATTGTTGTTGTACCCACACTAGCGTACACACACTACACATTAGGGAATTAGAGTAGACAGTTCACTTCTAGTTACTTGCTATATAGTCACATAGGTCCTGAAGAATCGCTTGTTAAATTGACGCTAGCGAGAAACATGTTGACCGGACAGTAATAAGATCTGGAGGATTTCTGTAAGCATAATATTCCAGCACTCTCCTCTAGAAACCCCTTTTTAATTAAAGCAGCCCACCCTCTGAATAAATAATTCCCGGTACCCCTAGCTTTATTTTAACTCACTCCTCAACGTCTACCTTCTATCCTGGACCCATACCCGCACTTCATCCATACGGCTGTTGGAAAAAGATCTCCGCTCTATGAGGTGTTGCCCGTTGGGTATTGCACCGCCGACCCAACAAGGAGCAGGCCCAAATGATGAAGCATGACACCTGAAAGGGTGTGTGAGGGCATTAAATCCAACAAAATGGATCCCCAGGGTTAACCTCGAGCTACCCTTCCATTATCATTCGCTCCACTGTATTCATCTCCTCTTTCTCCAGGAACAGTACGGCAATCTTTGCATATACATATGCAAATCAGTCTGACCCTGTGCCTCATGGGAACAGTTATGTTATGCTATGTTAAAATTATTTGTAAAGCGCGCTTACACCAATCGGTTTCATGGCGCTAAGAGAGAAGGACAGCGGCGGTGGGGAGCAGAAACATTACTCGTATGCTTGTAGGAAAAGAAGGGTTTTGAGGAATGTTATGAATTGGGTGTAACTGGTTACAGATCTCAGTTCCATCGGGAGAGTGTTCCAAAAATGGGGAGCAAAAAAGGAAAATCTAAGGTTGCCATGTTTTTTGTGTTTAACAGTAGGAATCGTGAGCAGATTGAGGTGGGAGGAGCGAAGTTCGCGTATGGGGACGTATTGGTGGATCATAGAAGAGATGAAGGCAGGACCCTGGCCCGCGAGCGCTCTGAAGATGGTACAGCCCAGTTTATAAGCACAGAGTTTGGCCACCGGGATCCAGTGAAGGCTCTTCATCAGAGGCCTGACATGCTGGTGCTTAGGCTGATGGTAGATGAGCCTGGCTGCTTGGTTTTGGACTAGCTGTAGACAGCGAAGTTGGTATGCTGGGATACCAACATATAGCGAATTTGCGTAGTCAATACGAGAGATGACAAATGCCAGGGTAACGAGAGTGAGGGCCTCGGTGGTCAGGAATCTGCAGAACTTGCGAATTCTGCGAAGATGGAGAAAACAGGAAGAAACGTCTGCTTTAATTTGGGGTTTCAGAGACAGATCATTGCAGAATATGACCCCAAGGCTTTTTACAGTATCAACTGGGTGGGGGGAGCTGCCCAGGAGTGGGGGCCAAAAGTTGGAGTCCCAGGGGTTGGCAGCAGCACCAGTTAGGATCAGCTCCGTCTTGTCAGGATTGAGTTTTAATTGTTTAGTGTACATCCATTCGGCGATGGCTGTCATGGTGGATTGGAAATTAGTGACTGATGTGTTGGAGGGGTCAATTTTGAATACCAACTGTAGGTCGTCAGCATAATTGAAGTTTATGCCTGGGCTATTGCCTAAAGAGACAATCAAAGGTTGCATGTACAAATTAAACAAAAGGGGCAACAGGGAAGAACCCTGAGGGACTCCACAGGTCAGCCTGGTTTGTTTGGCCGAGAAGTTAGCCAGGTGAACTGCCGGGAATCGTTTATGCAAGAAAGAGGAAACCCAGTAAGGGCCTGACCCTGGATGCCAGCATTGGCGACACGGTCGATCAAGAGATCATGATCGACCGTGTCAAAAGCGGCTGACAGGTATAAAAGTACCAGGGCCTGGGTGGTGTTTTTATCGACTCCTCTTCTCAGCTCGTTCATAACTGCTAAGATGACGGACTCCGTGGAATGGGATGGTCGAAAGCCCACCTGACGGGGGTCGAGGAACTGCGAATGCTCAATAAATGAGCGGAGGCAGTTGTGACATGGGCCTCCAATAACTTACCAAGGTATGGAAGCAGGGAGATTGGACGGAAGCTGCTCCAAACCGACGGATCGGCGTTTGGTTTCTTCAAGATCAGGACAATCACGGCGTGTTTAAAGGTGTCCAAAACAATACCTTGTTTAAGGGAATTGTTAAGGAGTAAAAGAGGCGGATCGAGGCAAGCAGCAAAAGCCTCTTGCAGGATGTGGGGTGGGCAGCAATCGTTAGGGGAGCCAGATCCCACCTTTTTTAGGAGGACGAAAAATTCCTCTCTAGAGATCAGGGGAATTTGTTCGAGCGTGAGGGGGTTTTTACATATGATTGGAGGGGTGATTGGAAGCATGGGGGTGGGAATATTGTTTTTGATAGAAGTGATTTTGTCGATAAAGAAAGAGTTCAGGGAGTCACATGGTATTTGTGAGGGGACCGGTTTAGCTATCACTCTATCAGGTTGCGCGAGCTCATCAACTATTGCACAGATGTCTTTAGTTTTCGTAGCTGAGTTCATAATTTTTGAAGAAAAATACGTGGTCTTAGTCTGGAGAATAGAATTCTTGTAGTTTTTTAGCAGAGCCACATAGGCTGTTCTCTCCTCTGGAGCATAAGTCCGCCTCCAGCGGCGCTCTGCTTCTCTAAGTGCCAGTTTATCCCTTTTCAGGTCGTCCAACGTTGGGCATCATGGGGACTTTTGAAGGAGGTCCTCTAAAAGGGGGCAACCTTATTACTGGCTGATTCGAGCCAATTGTCCAGTTGTAAAGCTTGATGACAGAGGGAGTCTGGTTCCGTTGGAATGGTGGTTGCTATGAACGTGCAGAAGTCACTGATATTGGCCCGCTTCCAGTTCCTGGCCAGGAAGTTGCCCGCCAGGGGGGGTTTTGTAGAAGGGATGCAGGTCATGCTAAAAGTAATAAAATGGTGGTCAGACCATGTGCATGGGGAAACTAAAGAAGGTGTGATTTCTAAATTGGAAGTCCAGACCTGGTCTAGAATGTGCCCTTTAGCATGGTTGTCCTTATGCACATGTTGTATACAGTTCATGCCTAGTAAAAGGTCCGTGAACTCGACGGAGCTGGTACTTTCATGCGTGTCAGAGGGCCAGTAATTAAAGTCTCCAAGGATAATTATTCTAAAATGGTTGATAACTAGCTGGGAAATTAGTTCGCCAAATGATTGAGGGAATGAATCATGTGGTCAGGAGGCCGGTAGAAAAGGGCACAGATAAAGGGGGACTTGGGGATTCAAATTTCAAGATGGGACTGTCAACCCGGGGTATACCACTGACCTCAAGGGCAGTGAATAAGTGCTTCTTATGGATAATAGCTGCCTCCCCGCCCCGCCTTGCATAGCGCCCTATTGGCCTGGAGGATGTAATAGCCTGTAGGTATTGCTGCAAGGACATCGGGGGTGGATTCGGCCGTAAGCCAAGTTTCCGACAAAAGGAGGATGTCAGGTTTGTCGGAATCTTGGAGTTGGAAGATTCCGAGTCTCACCATAGAGAGGGTATTTAGATAAATGATGGTAAGGGGTACAGCTGCCGGGGAGTCTGGACTGATGGATACCGGAGGAACCTTATTGGGGGAAAGGTTACCCTACCCAATAGGCCAGGTTGTAAGTTCAGGAAAGGAGTCTCTATGGGACAAAATCCCTGATTTCATAGCAGAGGTCCTAATACTAGGATTAATGGGCCAGTTGCCCCGTAGCTTTAGCAACTCAAGTGCTGAATAGGTGGTAAAATGGGCATAATGACTGGCCCCTGGCCCCGGTCGGGCGCGGACGGGCGCAGACGGGCTTGCCTTTGACGCGCCCGCTGCACTCGTCCGCTGCACGCTCGATTTAGCATCGGTTTTTAAAGGGGGCGAGGAGGCGACTAGAACGCCAACCTCCACCTCCACTAAACCGGAAGTTAACTCTTTCCACAACAATCGGGACCAAAGAGCCCGCAGTGGAATGAGAAGTACAGCCGGTAAGGTTAAAAATACCGTCAGAAAAATTTAAAGGTACACAAAAACATTGGGGAAATATTAAATGAGTTATTCTTTTTTTCAAAAAGCTTCCGTATATTTGCAGTAATAAGTAAGTGTAGTTAAAATCCATCTGGCTGCTTTACCAAAAGGGCAAGGGATTACTCGCCTTGGAGGCAGAAGGCAGCTTTGTGACATCAGGGTGCTGGGCGCAATATTTTTAGGGTTATGGGGTGGGTTGTGGTAAAGGGATATATGGGTGATTTAGTGTTATGGGGTGGATAGTGGTACTGGGATGTAATCATTTTGTGTGTTGTAATTTTAGTTTATTTCTACTGAACTAATCAGACAAACCCTGAATACCAATGATTTCTGAGTTAAAAGAGTACGGCTGGAAGCAATGTGCATGTTAACATGGAGGGAATTTGTAACCCTGCACACAGGCAAATGCTTTTGGTACGTCCAGAAAGCTTCCTAAATGGAATGAGGCCTAGACAGAACTGCTGGAATTGAGATTGAAATGATCAACTCCCCAGTCTGCAATCCCTCGTCTTTGCACAGGAGTTTGGGAACGAATATATGTTCCTTTCCCGCATTCATTTTCCTCGCAGGAAATCACAACGGGGTCGTCACAACGACTGCGTTGTGATTCCGCATACCTTTACTTTGCAAGTCGGAATAACAACTTGCGGAGGGGGGGTGCTGAAAGTTGGAAAATTATAATTTACTATTCCAACTCCAGTCAGTGCGGACACTAGGGAAGGTGTTGGATTTTAAATCCGTATAAGAACAACAGGAGAAAACCCATAGACCACGTTGGGATGGGTGTGTCGTGTAAACAGAAACAATTCCCAACAGGTATCATGTAAGGGCAATTTAAGTAATGTATGCAGTCTGCATTACAAAAATAATGAACAAGGAGTCACTGAAATTTTTGAAAAAAAGCAGTATTATTCACCAATAGACACAGGGAGAGGTCTTTCACATGGCAATACAGTTAAACAGCACTGTACAGAACAGATCATGTGACAACCCAGTGGCACTTGGTGCGTGGTGC
This sequence comes from Lissotriton vulgaris, assembly GCF_964263255.1. NCBI lineage: Eukaryota > Metazoa > Chordata > Amphibia > Caudata > Salamandridae > Lissotriton > Lissotriton vulgaris. The sequence continues at coordinate 17,126 of NW_028255364.1, forward strand.
TATATACAGTTGGTGATTGTGAAGGTGCAAGTGCTAAAGTGAACAGCGTGATCGGCGCATAAACCCAAGTTTGTACATCAATAATGGCTCCGCAAGAACAAGTTGTAATCACTTAAAACAAGATTGCATAAATTTAAGCAGGAGCACAAAGAGTGATATGCGTCATATAGTTTATGCTGTAGAGTCGACGGCGTTTCGATCCCTGTTAGTCGGGATCGTCATCAGGACAGGGTTGTCGATGGATTCAGTGCTGTGGGGGAAAGAAGGGCAAATGAGAAGAGGACCGGGGATGGAGGCGCGGGGGAGGGGGTGGGGTGGACGGGTGAAGGGGGTGTCTATGGAAGATGAGCGATCAGAGTTAGTGAGGTATGGATGGGAACTGGTGCTGTGAATGACTGGGTATGGATGTGACGTGATGGGGGAAGGGGAGGGCGGTGGTCCGGAATGGATATTGGGGGTGACTAAGGTGTGTGCCAATATCAAGAGTTACTATTAGGCAATTGGGAGACATTGTGATAGAAAAGGCCGTGGGTGGCTGTGTGGAGCAAGACAAGTAATGAGTCGTGAAGGGGTGAAGATATTAATAGAGGCAGGCGGCAGTGAAGGGGCGCGGGAGGATAAGGAAACTTACAGTGACACCCAGGCGGGGAAGCGTGGGTGGCTGAGGTCCATGTGATCGCTCAAGAGTCGAGGGCTGCAGGGAGGCAAGGGGGAGAGAAAAGAGCGGGGTTTAGTTAAGAGTGCCGGGTGGCAGGAAAGAAGCGTCTTAGGTTCAGTTGTATTACCTGATCGTGGATTGAATCTGATCAGCGAACGGGACGTACGGCGCCTATGAGGAAGAAAAAGTAGCTGGGGTAAGAGAAAGCCGGTGGCGTGAGAGACCATTAAGTTGCATCGTAAGGAGATCGCACGGGGTGTGCGTGATCTGGGCGTACCTGTGTGAATCAGGGCGGCGGAAGGCAATTGGGGCTCTTCTGGTTGTGGACTGCTAGCAGTGAATGCTGGAGCTAACTGAGCAGGTTCGAAGCCTCAATCTAAATCAAGAAGCCGAGGGCCGGGGGCGGGGTCGAGTCGACAGGGGAGGCGGGGTAGGGGGCGTGTCACGGTGTTACCGAGGTAACACTGGCAAACAGGAAGTGGCGCGGTAGAAGAAAAGGATTAGGGTGTGTCGGATTGTTGTCAGGGCAACAATGACAAGCAGGAAGCTACGGAGTCTGTACAGGGGAGGGCTTAACAGCAGGACAGAGTCTGGTTAACTGGAACTTGGGAAAGGGGTTGACACTTGGAGTGGGATCCAAAACAAGCTTACACAAGATGTAATTTTGGTAAAACGAGGAAATATAAAGGCAATATACACTTCAATTTTCACATTATTTGCAATGACGAGGTCGGTCAATTATGAGCATGAGATAGGGTGTATTTACAGGGGATTGGTGCCCAGTTGGGTATTAGGTCTGAAACCAGTGGGTTATTTAACATCATAGTATATTGGAAAGAGGAGGTAATATCTACACAGCAATGGAGGTTACATATAATTGAAGTCCAGCTGGGCATATGGTCTGAAACAGAAGGGTTATGTACATAAGAAATATGTAAGTGGGCGGTCAAAGGGAGTAGACTTTACACAGTAATGGTGTTAGTCCATTCATCAAGAGTGTTTAACCCATGGTTGACCGAGTCAACCCGTGAGATCCATTTGCATTCAGCTCTATTAAGTAGAGTGGCCATATTACCCCATCTGATGGGTAGTGTGGGTTTTTCAATGACCATCCATCTCAGATCTGTGTCGGAATGTGATTTTTTCAGGAAATGCGTGACCAAAGGAGCAGTAAGAACTTTGCAGTTAATTCTGCTCTTGTGTTGAATTATCCGTTGTTTGACCATTCGGGTGGTTTGGCCAATATAGATTAGGTCACACGAGCAACGGATGGCATAGATGACATTTTGCGTTTTACAGTTCGAGTGGTGGGAGAGTTGATGGATGTGTCCATTGTAGATGAATTCTTTGGTGTTGGTTGTCAGCTCACAGACACTGCAAGATTGGCATTTAAAATGTCAGATCACTGGGTTCAAGCCCCAAGCGGCTGTGATAGTGTGTTTTTCGGTTGTGGGGGTTGGCCAAGTAATCGCATGTACTAGATGGTTGGCGATGTTGTTTCCTCTCTGGTATGAAAATAGAGGTGGTGCGTGGAATTGTTCATCAAAACGTAGCACAGGCCAATTTTTCTTGATTATTTTAGCAACTTTGTTGCTGTCCGGGCTGAAGACGGCTGATTTTAAATCCAACACCTCCCTCCACCGCAAGTTGTTGTTCCGACTTGTAGAGTAATTGAATGCAGAATCACAACGCGGTTGTTGTGACGACCGCGTTGTGATTCCCTGCGGGGAAAATGATTCATGGTAAACGCTGTTTACCTTTGGGAACACCATGTTACGTGGAAGTGTAACACTGCATTTCTGCTATCTCAGATAACTGGGTATTAGGAGTAAGTAAGATAAGCAAGAGCAGGTTAACACAGCAAAAATCTACAGGCAGGAGCGGCCTGCATGGCTCGCGGGGGTCATGGGCTCCTCTTTAAAATAAATAAATTAATTAATTAAACTTACCTTGAGGCCGCCGGGTCCAGCGTCTTCTCTCCTGCTCACCTGTTTCTGACTCCAGATCGGAAAAGGAAGCAGGTAACCAGGCTCCCAACCCTAAGCCAATGGTCTGAGTGCCGTGCAACGGCGCTCAGCCAGGGGCTAGAGCGGTGGGCATGTTCTCCATGCAGGCTGTAATGCAGCCTGGATGGAGAACAGGGAAGTGCGCATGACTGTATTGGGAAGCCCGAGAGGGCCAACCAAACAGTCATTGCTTACATGAGTGTTCTACCATTCCTCCCTTGCAGCTCCACCCACCCCCTCACGCACTGCTGCAGCAGGAGGAAAAAATAAAATGATAATAACATTCCGTTATCATCATTTTATTTTTTCCTTTCTTTGCTGCTCCTGGCAGTTTGGCGACGCTCCTCTGCCTTAGTGGAGGAGCCGACACTGTCTAAAAAAACTGGTGGCAAAGCAGAGACTCAAAAAGTAAAGATGTGCAGAAGAAAATCTTTGAGCCCAAATGTGGAAGGTCAAAAAGAAGTGTGTGAATTCAGAGTAACCATGGTCCAGAGTAACCATGGAAAGAGCTACTATTCCATGAGATTCAGGATGTTATTTATTCATAATTTCAATATGAGGCCCCTCAACAAGATACCCCCTTGTTGGACTTGGCCCTTTTTGCAGGGTCATCCCTGAACTTTTTGCCTTACTCCTATATTTTTTCTGACCTGTTGTTGGCTATTTTATGACTCTGGGCACTTTACCACTGCTGACCAGTCCTAAAATGCATATGCTCTCCCTATTGTAAATGAATATATTAATTGGTGATTCCATGATTGACTATTTGATTTACTTGTCAGACCCTAGTACAGTGCACTGAGTGTGCCCAGGGCGTGTAATTCCAAATGCTGCTAGTGGGCTTGCAGCACTAGTTGTTCCACCCACAGAAGTGGCCTTGTAAAAAGTGTCTAAGGTCTGACATTGCAGAGCCTGCGTGCAGTCTGCAACTGTCATGCTGACTGGGCCAGTGTACCCACCTGCCAGTCTCTAAACCTTCCCTTTTCTTTATATTAGTCACCCCTATGATAGGCCCACGGGCAGGGTGCATTGTAAGTATAAGGTAGGACAAGCCCTGATGTGGGTGGCATGTCCTAATAGTGAATTACAGCCATTTTCGTTTTTCACTATTGCAAGGCTACCATTTCTCCATAGGCCAGAAAGGGCTGTTACAATTATTACATTTTATAATCCTAAGTGACTCAGAGAACATGGTGGAAATTCGAGTTTAGTATGCCTGGACTCAGAATGATAAAATACATCTTTTAGTAAAGTGAGTCTTAACATTCTGTGTTTGCAAATACCACTTTTAGAAAGTAGGTATTTGCTTGCCTAAACCTTTCAAGCCTGCCTCTGCTAGGTTGTATATTCTTTGTCTGGAGTTTGAGTGATAGGGCTGGGGGATTCCAGGAGACAGAATGAGTAATCCCAGAGGTGAATAGAGAGATATGCATCTAGATGGGAGGGAGGAGTTGCACCTGGCACATGAATAGGGCTGTGCCCGCCCCCCAGAGTGCTGGCTCCACCCCCTGTAGTGCGTCTGATGTCTCTGCCCTGCACACTGAAAGAAAAGAAGGAAGACTGTCAACAAAGCGCTCCAGGGCTGTACTTGCCTTCCACAATGCTGGTTCCATCTCCTGTGGGGCATCTGATGTTCCTGCCCTGCACTGTGAAAGGAAAGAAGAAGTCTGGTAAACAGAGTGCTTCAGAACTGGTTTGGACTGGGCACAGGCCCCTCTCCCCTCAGACAACAAAGGATTTTGGGTTATAAATATTGGGACCCTGATCCCATGAAATTAGATCACTTCTGGACTTACAAGACAAAACCTCTGTTGAGGAGAGGAACCAGAAGTAACTGAGGATAGACTATTCCCAAGCTGAAGTGCTGCTTGGGGGATTGTCCTGCAGTGGTTGCCTGACTGCCAAAGAGAGGAGAAAGAACTTTGTGGACTTTACTTTCAAATTTTGAAAAGATCTCCAAGGGCTTGGAAGAGAGCTTGCCCACTGACCAAAGACCCAAGACCAGTGGACTTCATCAGCCTTTGTGAATTTCTGCTGGAAACGCTGTTTCAGTGGCTACAGAGGCAGGGAGCTGTGACTGACTCTCAGGACCGGCCCAGTGTCCTGTAGGCACCGCATCAAGCAACGTTCACCTCGAACAATGCAATCTCTGAGCTCACCGACTCCGTCCTGACACTGTTGCCGAGAAGTTGCCTGCACCACAACTGGTGGACACCACAACGTGCAATGCTTTGCTACACCGACTCGTACTGGTCTGACCGACACGGTCACTGCTGCTGACTCCGAGTCCTGTGAACGCACCGGAGTTGGGCACCGCCTTGCATGCTTACCGACGCATCGCCCAACTCGCACCACTGTCCGGACGGATCGACGCCAGCTCCTGAACTCCTGCTCTGTCGCCGCACTGCAAGCTGCAAGCACTGTCTGGCCCTGCAACGCACGCCTTAGATCCACCGACTCTGTCAACAGGCCGCTGCCTGCACCACATCGAGAGACAATGGATCCTGCAACGCTTCCTCTCTGTACCGTTACGAACACCGGAACTGGTTCGCACATCCGTGCCGGCGGCCTCAAGTAAAATGTACTGTGACTGAGTCTGTCGAAATATGAGTGGGCCCGTACCGACGCGATCCGCTAGATTTGCTAGACTCTTTGTTCTTTCGACAACGCTGTAGCCAGACCAGGCTACCAACTCACACAGAACCTTGATTTAAGCCTTTTAACCAGAACTCTTGAAATCTAATAGTACTGTGGATTATTTTTGTTGTTTGTTGGTCTTGTGGTAACTCTATATAAAATATACTTATTTTTGACATAAAACCTTGTGTGGTGTCCATTTGTAGTGTTGTCACTGGGTTACTGTATGTGGTCACAAAAGCTTAACTTACAACACCTCTGAGATAAAGCCTCTTTCACAAGAGTTGGTTGTCACTTGCTTTAGAAGATTAAACCCTATGCCCCTATGCAGGAGCTACACTTCTTCTTCCAGATTAAAGTGACCACCCCAATATACAATTACATACAAATGTTGAGCAGTGATACTGTATTAAATTATATCTGAATTTCCATCAATCCGAGTCCAAAAAAGTTGATTAAAACTTGTCTTTACTACTTATGACAGCGTGTAAAACCTTTCATTGATAAACTTCATTTTTTCTTTTGTAATTTAAATTTGAAAGTTGTGTCCAAGAGCACCTCATTATAGGGACCCTCAACAATTTAGAGAGTCCCGTTCATTCCAAGGCCAATGAGTATCTGTGAGATATGGCCGGCTCAAGGGCCCCTCATCACATTCTGCAGGGCGGGCTTGATTTAATGTTACGCCACAAGATCTCCAATAGTTGAAGAAAAAGTTAGTGTGCAGCTGTAATATTTAACTTTGAAAAAATCATAAAAAGCCTCACTTTCAATATTGTTTATCTCTGACAGCTTTCAGTTTCGTAGCTAGAGTGGCATCGGCCCTAGTGCAAGTAAGAAAATGGGTCCCCTATTTGAACTGTTAAATACCACAATGATCAGGTTTCAGTGTACGCCTCTGGCCTCAGTGCCCTGGTGTCACTGGACCTGCTGCACCCTGGCATCTCTTGTCTTCTACTTACTAGGGAACCTGTCCTACCTGCATCCTAACATTCCTAGCCTCCATTCAAAGTATCCAATCTCTCTAAAATAGATCACTGCTTTCGTCTATATCCTACAGGCCAATATTTAAACTTTGGGGGTTGTTACAACCCACACACAGTGTTGCCATATAGTCGATTTTATATAGGTCTAACTGAAATGTTTTTCTCCCCGGCCAGTACAAAAATGTGTAAAATCACCTAAGGCCAGTATTGTTTTACCTTTCATTATTAAAACAGTAAATATGAGATTAATGCAATTTAAAATGTGTTCACAGTTGCACATATGATCACGTTGATAATCAAAGTAAACTAAATCAGAAAGTGAATGTTTAAAATGAAAATAAACAATTTTACATCAAGTTCTATTTTTAGATCAAGCCCAATCATTTGCAGAATCTCACAAACATGAACAAATTGTCAGTTTTCTTGTGTGGGAAAAGTGTTAGCATGCCCCACAGCCCACTCCTCCACAAACCCCACAACAGGTTCTACCTTTTTTTGAACTATACAATGAAACTTTGCCTCACAGCACGATCCAATAAAACAGTAACTGCAGAACTCAAGAAAGGAGCAAGGCTGTAGCAGGCTTAATTTCTGACCACTGGGGCTGGAGAGCAAAGATTAGGCCCACAGAGCAACAGGCAGGGCTGGCTTTTGGCGTGTACGAACTAGGCCCAGGCCCAGGGTGCCAATCTTCAGAGAAACAAAAAGAACTGTTTGCAAAAGCGTCTTGCAAACAGCAACGCTGCCTACCGTGGATCCAGTAATTCTATTTAAGCTGCTTTAAATCATTCTTAACATGCTGCAATCAATGCTTTTAAGCAAACCTATCAGTCAGCTATCTTGCACTCTCACATACCTCTTACCCCCTGCCGCCTCACATCAACACCCTTCTCCCCTTCCCAACAAACAACTTGAGGGAGCTAAGCTGTGAGTGATTAATGTGAGCTGGGGGAGGTGCAAAAATAGGTGTTCTAAGACAAGTTGCTGCTTTACTGTAGCCAGCCAATGATTGACCTTTGAAAAGGGCCTGATGCTTCAATGTATTCACCAGCAGCCCTGAGGGCGTCACATTTCTTTTTGCCCAGGGTGTTATTGGAGCAAGGTCTAGCCTTGGTCGAAGGCACAGCAGGATGGACCCCCCCCCCCCCCCCCCAACAGGAGTAAAAGTTGCTCTGGAGCAAGGTAAAAGAGCAGCTGGAAATCCAAATCACATCGCAAAGTGAGGAAAGGGCTTATTCCTCTCGCAATGCCCCTAATGTACCTGCAATAATAGGTGAAGACGGCCTTCTGGTCTCCTCTTACTAATTATATTTCTTCCTCTGCATTGCATGCCAAGGACAATAACTTTCGAGGGATTTAAAAGCCAAGAAAGCGGAGATAAAATGATCTCCCTATCAGCAACAGGGTGCTAACACGCAAATTCGCATGTTAGCACCCTTTTTCACTATGCTTCCCTTTGCATCTCTAATGAGATGCAAAGTGGGCGTTCGAGAGCAAAATATTAGAAATGTCGCTAAGCGACATTTCTCCTATTATCAAGCTTCACGCTAACCCTGGTAGAGACAAAAAAAGAAGCGCTAACCACGGTTAGCGCTGCTTTTTTACACCTGGTATTTTCCTGACTTAGCCATGATATCCTATGGAAGGTGGATATCATGGCTAAGTTTGTGAGCCCCTATCATCAAGCTAACGCCAAACTTCGAGAGATTATCGTTGGTTTTCCAGCGATAATCTCTCATTTGGCAGTTAGCGTGAGGATTTTTATCACTTCTGAGATAAACGTTGCCAATAGCAAGTTATCTCAGCGATAATTTCCGGCGATGCTTAGCGATAACAAAAATTGTTGCAAAGCCTAGTTAGCGATAAATATCACTACTCGTTGGTAATATGCCCCTTTGTTTTTCAGCCACCGTGACTGCTGAGCTTATTTCTTTCTTTTTCCCTTTATAACATTATTTTCTATGATTGTTTATTGCTAATTGCGTTTTTGTGCTATTAGTCATTGAAAAGATTTACCAGTTTATATGATAAGATTGCTGATACTTTTCTCTTTCATATCCTTTCCTCCTTTCCTTTTTCTTTCCTTTTTCTCTCTTCTCTCCTCCTTTCTTCTCCTTTTCTTTCCTCCTGCTTCTCTCTTACCTTCTTTTTCTGTTCTTGATACTCAAAAGCAAAAATGCTCATTTTATTATAGTACTCTATGATTTTATTTTCCTCTTAATATTGGTCTTTAATTTCGTAGTTGTATGATGTCTTTTTACCATCTGTTCTCACTTTTTATTCCTCTGTATTTTATGGATTTGCACTTCATGCTCTTTATTATATTTTGTACCATGTTTTCTTTATTTCAATAAAGCTTCCAAAACTAAAAAAAATAAAAATAGTAGGTGGAGACTAAGCCCACTCCTTTAAAAGGAGATGTGATGGGGTGCCCTTCGCTACAGAGCCCCCGCCCGATCACACATCTCAGGTTCCAGTAAAAAGGAACTGGCTGACAACACAGAGAAAGCTAGAGCAAGTTCTTGCCTTATCTTTTATGCCATGACAGGCAGCGCTAAAGGGGATGTATGAAGTTACGACGCATACTTTAACAACACATACCATTACAACGCAGGATCCTTTACAACAAATGCCTTTACAACGCATGACATTACATCGCAGATGCTATTACAACGCATGCCATTACAACGTAAGTATAGGTAAGTATATAATTTAAAAAAAAAAATTAATTAATAAATATTTAATTAATTTTATTTATTAAATAAAAAAAATTAATTAATGTATTTGTAAATATATATATATATATATATATATCTTTTTTAAAAATAGTGTAGGTATTTAAAAATAATACTCTAACTCCAGGGGATGTAATAGTAGGGTAAGTGCTAGATAATGTAGGGGTAAAAATTACTATTCTAACTCCAGGGGGGTGTAATAGTAGGGTAAGTGCTGGATAGTGTAGGGGTAAAAATTACTATTCTAACTCGAGGGAGGTGTTATAGTAGGGTGAGTGCTGAATAGTGTAGGGGTAATAATTACTATTCTAACTCCAGGGGGGTGTAATAGTAGGGTAAGTGCTGGATAGTGTAGGGGTAAAAATTACTTATATTTTTTTATTTTAAGAACTTTTTTAAATAAATATTAAAATTACTTAAATTAATTTATTTAATTTATTTAAAGTACTTTTTTTAAAAAATAATAATTTTATTTTGAATATTTATTAAATTATTAATATTTAATTAATTAAATAATTTTTTTAAATTAAATAAATGTTTTAATAAAATGATATACTTACCTATACTTACGTTGTAATGGCATGTGTTGTAATAGCATCTGCGATGTAATGTCATACGTTGTAAAGGCATTCGTTGTAAAGGATCCTGCGTTGTAGTTGTTGCGTTGTAAAAGTAGTCTGTTGTAATAGTTGCGTTGTAACGGTTGTATACCCGCTAAAGGTCATGGTTGAGTGCGCCGGGCCTGCAACCAGATGCTGGTATAGTTGTGAACCTCCATGTGGACAGGAAAGCCTGGGGCTGGAGCCGGCTGTGTATTAGGAACAAGTGAGGGACCGACTGTGTGTTAGGGAGGCGTGAGGGAAAAAGCAAAATGGGTACACCAACGCCTAAAAACCCAGCAACTATTTGAAGGCCTCTGTATAAAACTGGCTAAACAAGGAACTAGTATATTTTCTTTGTTGCATCTAAGGTTTTAGCAGCACAAGCGCTGCCGCTGGATTTACTCTTGCCTGTAAGTGCACTCTTCACCCGAGGTGCCGCCATTGTCTCCTTGAGATCCTCTTCTGCAGTGCTCCTGGAATACGGGCAAAGAACAATGCTGCTAGCCTCATAAATCTCCATGCTGATCCCCTGCAAGTGCCACTCAAGCTCCCGTACCCACACTGTAAATCGTACTGTAGGATGCCAGTGCTCTGCGGTGCACCCCAGGTTGCAGCTATCAGGAAATGTGTTGTCACGAAGAGCTGTTGGTCAGTTTCACAAAGCTGCTAGTGCATGTAATTTTATTTTACACCCACAAATAACCTGTTTTTTTAAGTATAAAAATATGCTAATGATTCACAAAACGCGAGGCCTTCATTTTATTTTCTACTTTACATTGCGGTGCAATAGTAATACCAAAATAATCTTAAACATAGTGTTTGATCCAGCACTAAAATGGCTCTAAGCAACCAATGCCTCATTTACAGGGCTTTTTTGTGCTCAGATAACCTTGACAGAAACTTAAGTTCCATTGCCATAGTTCAAATGGAGTTGGCAGAGCTCAGCAGATGTCAGCCTAGAGCGTTTAACTTGCCCGGTCATTTTTCCAACTAGATTATTACAATGTCATGTTAAATTTTCCTTTGTAGTATGAAGCTACTGCATGTAACTGCAGGATTATGTTATCAGTTGTGTAAACCCATGTTTTTAGGTCTCGCCTATGCTGCACGCATGTCCTGTTAGGAGGGCCTTTAGCCATTCCTCTGGTCATTTTCAAGCACACACTCGTGCTTGTGTCGGCATCCATCTTGCGGGAGCGAGCAGCGGTGCCCCACAATCATGAGTGCAATGCTTGAAAATGAGCAGACTGCACGCGCATGCACGCAGCACTCCTGGCTCACCTCCTGCTCCCCCACTCTCTCACGCGCATTCCTTGTTTTTTTAACTTCCAGCGCGAGGCAAGCGCGCTTGTTTTTTATGCTTTCAGCCTGTCATTGATTATTTTGCCATCTTCTTCTGTCACGCCTCCTGCCATGTTTATTTTGAACTGCCTCACACCTTTTTTACTTTAGTGAATGAAAAGTTAGATATTGAGGCTGCAGCATGCTTTCGCCAGACTCCCCTAGAAATAGCCTAGCAAGGTTGCTGCCATGGTTTCATTTATGTCTGGCACATATCTTATTGCAGCTTCAGTGAACTCTTCACTGGTTGAAAGGCCCTATACGTCTGAGGTTTATTGAGTTGACCCTAGTACTGACTCATTGGATAGCATTATGGAAAATTATAGTGTCGAGAAATAAGTTATGGTCCGTAAATAGTGTTGCAGTGTTCAAAATGGATTAAATATAAATCATTTAGCACTGGCATTGACCTTTTTTGCAAGCATTGGAATTCTTCAAGGAGGTGCCTGCTTGTTCTGCAAAATGTCTATCCTGTGTCCTACCGTGTGTGCATGTGTTATGTTACCTAGGTGTATCCCTGATTCGGTGTGCAGTGTGTGTTGAGTTGAGTTTTGCCAATGGAAGAGCTGTATATTGATACGTCTTGCTAAGCAGAGTGCATTGCCTCTCGTGGGGAGTAGTTTATTATTATATGCACTTAGAGTGAAAGTAGTAAAAAGACAAGATTGTGCCCACCTTCGATGTGGACCTGCAATTCGAAATCCTGCAGCTGCTGTTTTGAATGGGGTCCTCATGGAATATTGTACGACAGTGAGCAATTCTGTTTGTTTTTGTCATCAGAACGCTGTGAACCACTGTTTGGCTCCTGTTGGCTCTAGTTCTTTGAGCTTCCTCTGTGGTGTGTACATGTTCTAGACTGATGCTTCATTGTTTGCTCGGGAATTTTCGCTTGGGTTTCTGCCACAGGCCACATCTGGTTTGGTGACGCGTCTCCTTTGTTCTCGGTACATGTTACTGATGTGCTCTTCCCTTGCGGGACAGTAACCTTCCAGGCGCGTCACCTATCATGCTCGCACACACGGGGTGCCAGTCTGCCTAGGGTCTGAGCCATGACCCAACTTGGGTGTACCTGGCTTTGGGAGTCTTCTGGAGCTTGGGAGGGGTTTGGGGTATACATACTAGCTCCAAGATGTAAGGTTCCTTCAGCCTAGCAGTAGGTGGAATCTGAGCATTTTAAAGATGTTGTCATTTTTGCTCACGTGTGAGCCTTGATTACATTTCCACTTCCTTCCTCGTTCATAGGGTGCATTTGTTTAGGAGTAAGCGGTGCTCTTCCCTGCTTTGAAGAGTAAAAACAAATAATGGATTATGTCTACTGGTCGTGTCACCAATTCCCATTCTTGCCTTTCTTGGCATCATTTTACTTGTTCAGCGCCGTCTGTGTCTGGTATATGTTACCATATAGAACAGATTTTCTGATTAACACAGTTTTTTGATGCATTCTCACAGCATCCTTCGGCTCCTATGGTTAGGCTGGTGCAGTCTAACTGCTTATATATTTTAGTTCTTACAGCTTGTGTGCCTGTCTCTTACATAACCTCACCCATCAAACTGCCCATGGCAATTTCCCCATAACGTGATAACTGCATATTGGTTGTCATCATGCATGACCTGAAAACACTTGCCACATAGTTTGGAAAAACAAGCATTTGAAATGCAATAGGTCTCACATTTACGCAAGTTTAAGCTTTTGGGATTGTAAATGGCAATGCCTTTTATTTATGTTTTAAGAACAAAAACAAAAACAAAAATAAAAGGCAGTTATTTGCAATGTCAATAGCTCAAACTCACGTAAATGTGAGACCTATTGCATTGCACATGTTTGTTTTAAGAGGCTGGTAAAATGTAAACTTCCGCAGCTAATATGAAAGAACAAAAAATATTGAATGACTGATCAAAATTGAAAATGATAGAAAAAAATATTTAAATGTAGGTTCATCAACTTTATGTTTATCTCTAGTTTATCTCTAGTTAGTAAGGCATAATTTTCATTATATTATCAAATCATGCAGTTTCTTTCGCAAAGAAAAGGATCTTGTTCATAATCAATTATTGCTTTGGGTATCATTGATATATATGAATTTATTTATGTGCAATACTAGCTTTGTATATATTTTGTATTTCTTGCTTCCATCAATGAGGCATTCAGATCATCTACCAATACAAGATCAATCATTTTTCTGTGTACTGCATAAATGTATTTCTGCATTTCTGTACCATCAGAGAAATTTGTGATAATATGAACTATGTGAGCTACAGTAGAGGCTACCTTTGACTTTTGCTCCTATTTTCTGAGCTTAAATATTGCCTATAATAACAGGACAGAAGCTTCTTTATGCACAGTTTCCTCTTTTCTAACCAAAAGTATGTATATTATAATAAAGAGTTGAATGTGAACTTTTAATACGTATATGAAGTTAGAAATCTGCTTTAATGCTGTACTAAAATATGTTTTTATTTCTAGAAAGTTGACCTCTATCTTGAGAAAGGCGCTGGCCGCCGAAACGCGTCGACACACAACTTGACACACCACTCTCCTATTTTCATTGTAAAAGGAGCTGATTGTGTGTTTTTTACTGTGATTTATATTTTTGAAATGTAATTTTATTGTGTCTTCTGATATATGTATTTTTAAATTTGTTTTATTTAATAATAAATTTGTTCTGTACAAAAACGTAATTTTTGGAAACTGTCCTTTTTAGGTTTTTTGTCTTGTTACCATTGTGTAGGCAATTTAAGACTTCCGCCTAGGTTGTTCTTTACATTGTGGTTCATCCACTCTAACCATTTCTGCCTCCTGTTGGCCTCTAGCCTTAAATAGCCCACCTAATTTGTCCTCTGTTGCTGGGTAGTGCTGGGTTGGGGTTAACATCTTGCACAATATATAAATGTTACTGTGTTTACAGCATAGTGCTTTTTGCCGGGGATATGCTTGCAGCACCTGAGTGTTGGAGGTGAGCGCAGGAAAAAGGATGGTTCACAGGTTTGACTTTGCCAGGGTCAGAGGACTTGAGGGATGCCTCTTTAGCATTTCACGCCAAGACTTTTTGATGCACTCTTTTTTTTGTGTTGCAAGTGTTATTAAGCAAGAAATAAAAGAGTACAACATGGATGATCGGCATTGATGTGTCCTGGTGGACACGTTATAGTGTCTCAGCAGGCACTTGTATTTCCAGCCACTCCCTCAAGGGCTTGACACACATGCACCCCACACCCATCCATCACAGGCATCGCAAGTGACATCAGCTTGTTAATAAAAGGGCCCGGGTGCACATGCTCGTGGCCAGTTCCAGTAACCCACTATTGTGTTTGCGTGGTCATTTTCCTGGCATGTGAGCCTAGGGCCCAGGACACAACAATGGAGACGAGTGGGTCCATCCCCACTTGTGTGCTGTCAGCCACTTTGTGGTTTGTCGTTGGGGTGTAATGGCCTGAATCTGCAGCACCCCTGACCCTACTGCTGGCACGAGGTACTGGCGTCCAACAGCAATGCCCAGCAGCACCTGTAAGCATTCCCCACAGACCCTGCTGTAGTGACCAGGGGGAGGAACGAATTTGGCCCCCCGGGGAAGTAGGGTTGGCAGACCAGTCTCCCCCGGGGTGTTCACGCAAGACCAAGGACAGGGCTGAGTTAGGGTTAGGGTATTGGGTTAGGGGTGGGATTAGAAGTAGGGTATGAGGAGGGCAGGGGAGGAGTTTTCAGCCTCTTCCTGCCCTCGGGCCATTAGGGAAGGGTCACAGTTAAAATTGATAGATTGTTTAGGGACAGTTAGGTGTAGTTAAGCCCATCTTGTCGGTTGGGTGGATTTTTTAAGATTTTGCAGCCCGAGTCCTTGTGCGGCGTGTATAGGCATCATTGGCCGTTTTGAGGTCCTAGGGTGAGCGGCAACATGAAAGTGATCCCCATGGCAGCACCCGACACAGAGGTGGTCTGCGCTGCGCTGCAGTGAAGGAAGAATGGATCTCCTGCGGACTGGGGTTTTGGAGGAGGCGTGGGTCAGGATGACCTGCATGCCTCGATCGGCGTCTGCTGGTGTTGTGGCAGCGGGGGTGGCATGCCTTGAGGAACCACTACCACCCAGGAGAGGTACTTCTGGGTGGGGCCGTGGCCTTGTGCTAGGAGAAAGGGAAGCACGGGGGCAGCGGAGGAGCCTGCCTCCGCACCTACACAGTAATGCAGCCACACCCAGGGCATACATGGGCCCGGGCGGAGGGGCAGAGATGCGCCATGCCTGCAACGCGTTGTGGGGGGAGCTGATTTGTTGACGGTCACCGGCCCTTCCCAGTTACTGGGGGATCAGGGAGATGAGGCAAATTTTCATGCAGAGGAGGGAGACAGTGATGAGAGGGGGGCAGAGGACACAGAAGGGGGAGAGCCGGTGGCTGAGGGTTTTCAGCTCGTGCTCTCAGGTAGGGAGTCAGCTGAGAAGGAAGGGGGGAGGTGGGACGATGTGCCCATTGACTTCTCCAAGGGTGTTGGGAGCCCCCCCCCCACGGGGAGGGGGCAGGGGGCACTAGGTAAAGCAGGGTCTAAGCAGCGGCATGGGAAAGCCTCAAGAGACAGTGTGCCAGGCCCTTCTGGTTCAGGAGTAGCTGGGACGGGCGATCAGCAAGTTTTGGACGCGCTGCCCAGATGGTCTGAAATGTCTCTTGAAGAGAAAATATGCAACCAACGTTGCATCATTCAAGAGACTGTGTTGAGTTGTCAGATATTGTGTGTAGCCAGGGATGGGGGGGCTGCGAGGGAGAGGGGGTGCTGGATTTACAGGTTTAATCAAAGATACATGGAATACAGGATGGATTTTATAATCTTGGGGAAGGCTTAGTTTTACTGAAACGGGATTTACTATCTTTTCTACGGTAAATGGGCCAATGAATCGAGGTATTAACTTTCTAGGTCCCTCGAGTTGAATATTTTTAGTAGATAGCCAGACCTGATCTCCAGCTTTATAAACTGGTGATGGCATTCTATGTAGATCGGCACTGGTTTTCATTTTCTGTTTCGGTTTTGCTAAAGTTTGTTTGACTTTTTCCTGGAAATCTCGCAAACAAGCTATTTTTTCTGAAACTGCTGGCATATCAATAGTTTTCTCAGGAAAAAGTATTGGTAAGGTCCTAGGATGCTAGCCAGTGAGAAAGTAAAATGGGGAACAGACTAGAGCAGAATGTAAAGTGTTATTATATGTGAACTCTGCTAAAGGTAGAGCCTCAACCCAATTTGAAGAAAAAGTAGTGGTCAAACATCGTAAACTTTGTTCTAAATATTGATTTAGTCTTTCGGTTTGACCATCAGTTTGAGGGTGGAAGGCCGATGATAATGCTAAGTCAATCCCCAACTGACCACTTAGCTGCTTTCAAAATTTTGACAAGAATTGAGGGCACCTGTCTGAAATTATTTTCTGTGGTAAACCGTGTTATTTCACAATATTAGATAAAAACACTTCACTGAATTCTACTGCTGATGGAAGCTTTGGTAGAGGAATAAAATGTCCCATTTTGGATAACAAATCCACAACTACTAAGATAGCTGTCATT
This sequence comes from Lissotriton vulgaris, assembly GCF_964263255.1. Taxonomy (NCBI): domain Eukaryota; kingdom Metazoa; phylum Chordata; class Amphibia; order Caudata; family Salamandridae; genus Lissotriton; species Lissotriton vulgaris. The sequence continues at coordinate 33,626 of NW_028255364.1, forward strand.
CCAGATGATTTTGGTGAGTCTGTGACAAAATCCAAACTAATAGTATGCCAGGGTATAGGAGGTATTTCCATTGGTTGTAACAACCCCATGGGAGTTGAATGAGAAGACTTTTGTCGAGCACATACAGGACAAGCCTGAATGAACTTCTGTACATCAAATCTCATGTTCTTCCACCAAAAATGTCTTTGGCATAACTCTAGGGTTTTATTTATTCCAGGATGAGCAGCTAAAGCCAAATCATGATTCCATTTAATCACTTGTTCTCTCAAGTTTTCTTTTGGCACGAATAATTTATTTTTATGAAAGAATAAACCATCAGAAATTGTAGACTTTTTTTGTGAAAGGATTCTGCAATGAAAGGGGGCTTGAAATCAACCCTGGAAAAACAAAATTCATGATTCTTAACCCTAAGCCTAACAATCGTCCAAATCCCCGACTGGGCAAAACATCTCTGGAAAGGGTTCATACAATAGAATATCTTGGAATAACCCTAAACCAGAACCTAACATGGTCAGGCCACATAACAAAAGCTAGCACAAAATTAGCTCAGAGGGCGGGAGGCATCACAAGAATTGCTAGGAAATCCCCACTTCGCCTGTTGGCACCTGCTATCCATATTTATAAAGCACAAGCTCGGGGGGGAATTACCTATGGTAGCGAGTTGTGGGGCCCTACCTCGACACACACCATCCAGGCTATAGAAAATAAATTCATTAGACAGCTGGTTGCCCTCCCCCCAAGTACTCCACTTCTCCCATTAAGACTAGACCTGGCACTGAGACCTATCACGGAAGAACTGGGCCTCAAACCCCTGACCTACTGGCCTCGCCTGTGGAGTAGCCAGGATCTTGTCAATTATAGAGAGGAGCTGCAGGAATTTCTCAAGTTACCTAATGCCACTAAAATCCCTTGGCTAAAGTACATCAGGAGAATGTGTACGACTCTCGGAGTGCCAGAGTTATGGTCAGATCCGGAAAGTGCGTCCGTAAGGATCTCCAGAAAAGCGCTTTCCAACCTGTTCTATAACTTTATGCTTCAAAAAACACTGGACACCACCCGGGAAGGGTCCCTAACCGACCTTTTTATTAAAATCAAAGACTCATATAGTCATGAATGTGTTTTAGATGGCATGACACCGGCGTTTACACGGAAGATCTTTCTGCAATGGTGGTATGGGTCTCTTCCCTTAAGGTCCTTCACAAAGACTTGGGTTGGTGGATCAGAGACAGGGGCGTGTCCGGCTTGCGCATATAAAATGGAGAGTGACTTGCATGTGTTTTTGTTCTGTGGAGCTTATACCCGAATCAGGAGACACTGGCTGGTACCTCATCTAAAAAATTTGGGCTTTAGAACATATGCTCCGGCTTATAGAGTCCTAAAGACGGATCTATCTGCACCAACAGTGTTTGCTATGGCAAAATTCCTGACTGCAATGTGGCGGGCGCGTGCACGAATAATTGAGGACACCACAACCTTGTGAAACATCTCTTTCACCTCCCTTGCATTCGGCACAGTTGTTTCTTCTAAAAACAGTAATATACATAGTATCCGGCACAACCACTTTTTCTAGAACTGTATTCTAAAATAGTATATTTGTGCAATGTTTTTAACATGTTTTTACATGCATTTTAATGATTAAATTACCTGTATATCTTTTATGATCGAAATAAAGATTTTTGAATTTGATTTGAAAGCCAATCTGTTTGATTTAATTCTTTAGTTTGATCTCTAAGCATAGTTAGAAAATCTACTTGTGTAATTTCTGCACATATTTTTTCTACCGGAATAATACTTTGCAGTTTCTCATCAGACTCCTTGCTTTAATCACAGACCAATCGTGACAGTGTGTCTGATAACAATTGCTTGGTTCCTGGTCTATACGTGATAAGAAAATCAAACTCACTAAAGAATTGTAGCCAACACATCTGTCGAGGTGTAAAAGCCTTGACTGTGGAGTAGAATTGCAGATTTGTATGGTCAGAAAAAACAGTTACAGTATGTTTTGCTCCCAGGAGATGATGTCTCCATTCCTGAAAGACTGCTTTATTGCTAGAAGTTCACGCTCAGCAATAGTATAGTTCTGTTCAGCAGGCAATAACTTCCTAGAATAGAAAGCTATCGGATGGAAATGCCCTGAGTTTACATCTTTTTGTAACAAGACTCCTCCAATGGCTGTTTGAGGAGCATCTGCCTCTACATAGTATGGTCTGTCAGGATCTGGGTGTTTCAGAATAGGAGCGGATGTGAAAGCTTGTTTTAAAACATTAAACGCTGATTCCGCTCCTGCATTCCACTGAAATTTCTTTCCCTTCTGTAAAAGGCTAGTAATTGGAACTACAATTTCTGAAAATTTTGAGATGAACCTCCTGTAGAAGTTTGCAAATCCTAATATTCTTTGCACTTCCTTGACGGAAGTTGGGGAAGGCCAATCTAAAATTGCTTGCACCTTTTTTGGGTCCATGACTATTCCTTCAGGAGATAGCCAAAAACCAAGAAACTCAACCTTAGATGCGTTAAAAACACACTTTTCAAGTTTGGCGAACAAGGAATTATCTCTTAATTTTTGCAGAACTGCCTTTACATGTCCTACATGTTCCTCAGGAATTTTTGAAAAAATTAAAATATCATCGATATATACAATGACACAGATGTCCAAAAGGTCATGCAACACCTCATTGATGAAATATTGAAATGCTGCTGGAGCATTGCAAAGGCCAAAGGGCATCACTGTATATTCGAAGAGTCCACATTTTGTGCGGAAAGCTGTTTTCCACTCATCTTCTTTGATACGTATTAAGTGGTAAGCCCCGCGAAGATCCAGTTTAGTATAGATTGTTGACCCTTTCACTTGATTTAAAAGAACCGGGATCAACGGTAAGGGATATCGATGTTTAATTGTAGCCTTATTGATGGCGCGATAGTCTATACAGGCCCTCAAATCACCAGTCTGTTTGCTACAAAAAACAAAGGAGACGAGACTGGCGAGGTGGAATGGCGGATAAAGCCTATCTCCAAGAGTTCGTCTAAGTATGATCTTAAATACTGATTTTCAGGTTCGGTAAGGGCATATATTCGACTGCACGGCAGAACTGCTCCTGGAACAAGGTCTATTCTGCAATCATAAACCCTATGAGGAGGTAATTTAGTGGCCTTCACAGGATCAAAAACATCAGAAAAATCCTGATATTCTGGTGGAAGTTTTGGAGGGTCAATCTGAACACTTGCACAGAGAAGCGGATGGGCTGGGTCTCTATGTTCTTGGTAACAATGAGTCTTGCAAAACACTGAGTCTAAGGTCACGGCGCGTTTCTCCCATTCAATTTTTGGATTGTGGAGTTCTAACCACGGAATCCCTAAAATAACACCAAGGGCTGGTGTAACAATGAGATCTAAACTGGTTAATTCTGTATGTCCGTTATCAGATACCAGAAGCAAAGGTGGAGTATGGAATCTGATCAATCCAGAAGAAAGTGCTGAGCCATCTACTGCCCGCACTGGTTCTGGTTCTTTTTTGGGTAATTGAATTAAATTCAGTTTCTTAGCAAATTCCAAATCAAAGAAATTACCTGTAGCACCTGAGTCAATTAATACTGGAATACTGTGCTTTTGTTGATTGCCTAAAATCAAAATCACTCTAATAGTGAAATGTTGAAATATTTGTTTCTGAATACTTATGGCTTTCTGCGAGGTCTTCACACAACTATTTCTAGAGGAATCGACCCCTCCTTCCCTCGAGACGCTTAGTTTCCCGTTTCCTGTGTGGAATCTGGAATCACAGTAAAGACCTTCTTTTTCACTGGCCTTATGGAACAATCTCTGGCAAAATGGCCAGCTTTCCCACAGTATAAACATAGGTTAGCCTTTCTTCTCCTGTCCTTCTCCTCTTGAGATAAAGGTCCCTTAATTCCTCCTATCTGCATTGGCTCCATCTGGGAGTTTTTTATCCTCAGTACTTTTTTTGGTTTTAAAATGCAAGGCCCTAAAATCATTTCTTGGTCGTTAATTTTTTCTTTTGCCTAACCTTTGATCCAACTTGATCACTAAGTCCTGAAACTCGGTAAAATCCTCGGGTAAATTCCCAATATGTGACAAAGAATCTTTTAGTTCCTCTCTAAGCCCTCTATAAAACAAGGATACTCTCTTATCCTCAGGCCATTGAGTTTCTGCTAGCAACCAATTAAAAGTTGTCACATAGGAAATTAGATCTTTGGAACCTTGACGCAAGTTTAACAACTCATTATCGGAAGCTTGCAGAAAAACATGTTTTGCAAACAGACTAGACATGGCGGCTTTAAAGTGTGTCAAATTATGCAGTAGTGGATCATTCCTATCAACTAGAGGCATGGCCCAATTAGCCGCCACTCCTCCAAGATAAGAAATTATAAAGGCTATCTTAGTAGTGTCAGTAGTGAAAATGTTAGGTTTACACAAGAAATGTAACTGGCATTGACTCATGAAAGTCTGAAAATGTGCACTATCTCCCGAAAACCTTTCCGGATTTGCTAAGGGAACAGGTTGTGGCGATACTACTGTAAACTGGACTGGTTGATTTTGACCAAAACTTGTCCCCTGGGTTGGACTCTGAAATGGGACTCCGAATTTAGGTGGTGTCAGGATTGGTCTTTTTACTTCAACTTTTTCTCTCCAATACTTAAAACCATCTCTGGTATTGTCTAACTCTTCTCTGGTGCTATCTAGTTCCTGCCTAAGGGAATGATTTTCTAAACGCAACTCCTGTACCTCATCATTCATCTTACGCACAATCTCGGTTAACTGAGTAACATCCATATTAGCTAGATCCATGGAAATAGTCAGCTCCAAGAGGGAATAGGATAATTATGGCTTCACTTTCTGTTAAGCGTGCAACCACAAGATTCCAGATGTTCCGTCTTGAAGATGACTAGTCCCATATCCTTCTAAAACCAACTAGCGTGACAAGGATTTAGCTCTTGGCACAACCAATTAGTCCCAAAAGGGAAGGGGAAGTGGATGAGAAACAAACAAACAAACACAGGATCTCTTCTTATAGGAGATTGCTGCTGCTGTTTCTCGTGAAGTATTCTGGGCTTTCTCCTACTGTTGTGGTTTGACTTGAGCTGAGCTGAGTACTGTTGATGAATTATTAACACCAACACATGAACTAGCAACTCTAACTAAACATTTCCAGTTATACCTGTATTTTCTTGACTTAATCGAAAAACATACCCAAACTAGGAAAAACCCATTCATATACTTCGTAGTAGCAAGGTATTAGTGTTCTCCAATGTAAACTTGTCACCTAGAGAAACAATACAGTGATTAAGCGTTGAGTACAAGAAATAAAAACATTGCACTACAAACTACGTTTAACCGATTAATGAGTGAGTTAGTACAACTTGTGAAACAGTCATGCACAACTGGTATTTCCCTACCTTGCGACAAAATGTTCTTGCGTTGAGTAGGGATTCTGAAAAGAAAGGGAAAGCGAGAAAAAACACAACCTACTGCTTTCTCTTAATCCCTTAATAACCTTAGGAACTCTCAAAGGCTTTTTACAATATGCCTGTTACAATATGCAGTACAAAATCCCAAGGCAACAGTTAAATGGCACTGTTACTTTATATTAGTTTGCTGATATGTCCTTTCCAACAAAGTCTTTTCTCCTCAGGGTAAATTGTCTGTAAGTAACCAAAGGTTTGTGAATTCAATAGTCCGATTTGCTTTTGCCAAGGATTGTTTATCTCTGTCTAACTAGCTAAGTCTTACTTCTTTTACAGCTCCGGAAGTTGGTTTACGGGGAACCCCTTGGCAGGAGGACGGGTCCGACGAGGAAAAGGCTCCGACGATGAAAACCAGAAGTTCGGAGCTCCGGCGAAGAAGACGAGGGAGACCGAAGGAAATCTCCAGACCTCCGCAGCTCTGGAAGCCGTTGCTGCTGAGGACTTCAGGTGAGGGGGCACTGAGGGAGAGGGAGGCAAAGGGGATCGGGAGGCTGTAATCTCGTAGAGATGCTGACGCTGACAACTCAAAGCGAAGCGTCTCTCGGGGCTCCGACGAGGCTTTTATAGTCTCTCAGCTGACGGCAGTTTCCACGTGTTGCCGAGCCTCAGTTTAAACACATGTGCAACGTGCTGGCTCTTCTTCAATGCGTATTCAGTACAACGCCCAATGAAACAACAACAAGCATTGCTAAGTTCAGTACAACAAGCACTGCAAGAAGCCAACGCCCAATGAAACAACAACAAGCATTGATAGAAGCAAATGTCCAATTAAGCAAACACACATATTATCAAGGCATAACAAGTGTTAAAAGAGGAAGGTGTTTAGGTGCTCATAACAAGGACTCTCCTCCTCACAAAATCCAGTTAAAAAGTCAACCAACTGCACAAAGACAGCACCCAATCAAGCAAGAAGCAAAAAAACAGGTCAGGGAGTTCTTAGATCAACTTGAATACCAAGGGGTGATTGAAACATGCACCTCTCAAATGAACAATCCTTTGTTTCCTGTCTCCAAACCAGACGATTCATATCATCTAGTCTTGGACTACAGACACCGTAACTCATGTTGCAAAACATTTGCAGTACAAAATTCGCACAGTGCGGCACTAATGAATAACATAGTTCGCAAAAAATACAAAACAACATTAGGCATCTCTAATGGATTCTTTTGTCAAAATATCCCACCGGAAAGCAGGTATTTAACCGCTTTCTCAATAATCGGGTCACAGAAAAATTTCTGTCGACTCCCACAGGGATTCAAGAACAGCCCAGGATGATTCTCAGCCAGAATAACAGAGTTACTACAAATGTATGATGATGAGGCATTATCTTATGTCGATGAGATCTATCTCACAGACGACGACCTGGATACTCACTTGAAAAGAGTGAACACCATAATACTTGGGTTCGCAGCCGAGGGTTACAAATTCAACTTTAAAAAGTCACGAATTGCCCAACTAACGGTCCTGTTTTTAGGATACAAATTATCAAGTGAAGGCAAAAGCCTAGCAGACAACTTCTTAGAGAAGTGCGCTGTTCTCCAAGCACCAAAAACGCTGAAGAACTTACAATCGATACTAGGCTTCCTGAATTTCGGAAGAACTTACATTCTAAATTATGCAGAGAGGGTTAAACCTCTCTACGAATTAATAAAACCTTATTTTAAACCAATCAATTGGACTCAGAAACACACAGAAATTTTGAGATCACTGCAAACAGACATGTTAGCTAAAGCAAAATTAGAAACACGTGACAATACACGCAACCTTGTAATCCAAGTCATCCCAGGAAGATGCGGATTCACGTACCTGACCTCTAATGAGGGAGAAACGGTACCAATAGCTTACAAATCACATTTGTACACACAAACAGAAAAAACATTCAGTCTTAAAGAAAATATGTGAAGGCAGTTCAGACGGCTAAAGCAAAAGAAAGAGCCCTAGTCCAAGGCAAAAAGATAACTGTTTTTACAGCAGAATCAGCCTTTGAGGCGTTATTCAGCCCAGTTAATCTAAAATCGGTGGCACTAGATCCTAAATGGATACAGTGGGAAAATTCTCTTGCTGCAGAAGACGTGATATACTATTTTGTCCCGAACATGAAAAAACTGAATGATTTGAAATATGAAGAAGAGTATCCTCTGCCAATCGAAATTCTGCCTCTCCAACAGTACTCTTGTATAATCTATACGGACATATTTGTACAACATTACAATGTAGATAATAAATCCTACAATGCAGCCTGCGCGATTGTTAAAGGTCGCTGGCTCTGTGGTAAATTCAGACCAAAAATAACAAAAACTGAATCACTGAGAAACTGTTCGGCTCAGCGAGCTGAAATCAGATTTTTAAAGATGGCGCTTGAAAATGCCGATCGTGAATTCCCGACACTAATAGTGTGCGATTTGCATTCCTGCGTCATGTCTTACAATAATGATTTGCAGAACTGGGTTCAAAATGATTACAAAGATGACACAGGTGCCACAATCAAGCATAAAATGCTTTAGGAACAAGTAAACAGAAAGAACTACAAAAGACTCACGTGATACACACATTGAGTCATCAACGTGATGGCGTTCACGTTGCAGGGAATTCATTGGCTAATACAGCCACAGCGGAAGCAACTCAACCGGCTTCCGTAGCCACAAAAAAGCGTTCAGAAAAAATACAAAGACGGGGAAACCCTGCTGGCGGTAAAAACGTCTATAAAAGGCGACTGTGCAGCACTACCCGTGAACTATCCACTCAATTATACATATGTAATTGACGCAAACTCCGTTCCTTTTGCTCGAATCCCTGGAGTGGGGGATAGAGTAATTCCAAACATGAACAGCAGAGTCTTATTAATAGCAGACGCACACATGGGTGAAGGTCCGAGGCACAAACAGATCAAGGAATCTCTGACAGAATTACAATCAGAATACTGGTGGCCGGGGGTGAGCCTGCAACATTATAAATTTGCAAAAAACCTGTCCAGACTACAACAGAAATCGCAGAAACGAGCCAACTGGAGTATTGCCATGGCCATTTCTGTAGTTAGCATAAGGCTGTCTATACGTAAAATCCAGTGTCCCATTAATTCCTTTTAAGACTAGATTCACTTAAAAATGTGGCCCCAGCGCTCGGCTGACACCAGAACTGTTATAAAAGATTTGCGAGTCTTTATCGGCACATACGCCATTGCCATGCTACATTCTGACCAGGGTCCTACTTTTAGCTCTTGAGCTTATAAGGAGGCCATGACCAGCATGGGCATTGCATTGCGGTACTCTTGTCCCTTCCATCCTGAGGGAAACGGGATTGTGGAAAGAAAAAACCGTGACATAAAGCAATCTATAACGGCAAAGGTACTAGGTTCGGGTAATGGGTGGGTCCAGCATTTGATAAGTATCCAACGTAGTCTTAACAATCTGCCAAGAAATTCTCTAAAAGGTTTCAGCCCGTACGAACTATTGTTCGGAACTAGAATGTATATTCAGGATTTAGATAGTCAAACTTCAGTGGTAGAAGATAAGAAAAAATGCGTTGACATCAAAGATCGTTTGGCTGTTTTACAGGACTTAAATGAAACAAGAAAAGCCCTGAGCAACATAAAGTTAAAACAACAGCCAACAACCACTGAAGACACACCACCTGTCCCAGCAAGACCTGTCTGGATTCCAAAGATTGGGGATCTTGTCAGAGAGAAGATAGCGGTGAAGAAGGAATTTGGGCCTTCTTACAGAAAAACAGTACCTGTCTTAGCTGTCAACGGAACAAGATCAGTTGTACAACCCCTTGCCGGTAAAAAGGAGAACCGAGTTGTATCAATCGCCCTGGTAAAACCGCAATCATGTGGCCAAAAATAAGTAGTAGGCCCAGTGGTCTCCCAAGAAATAGCAGAATTCCTAAATTTGCTACAATCCAAGAGGTTCAAACTGAAAGACTAATCACATTTGATAAACCTGCAGTGAATAAAAAAGGACTATGCAACAATGCCATGGAACTTGTGTCTCTTGAAACCCAAATTGAAACAGTTTGTCAAGAAACACCAGTCTACAACGATGTAGCCTCAGACTGTGCTAATGAAAGAGAAATTGAAAAAACAATCCCAATAATTGACAGAACTGCATCTGGATACTTCATCAATTTCAATAACTTTTCTGAAGATCAAAGCGACCCTGAAGTAACGCCAGCAACAAAAACTTTTAAAGAAAAGGCAAAAGAACTCTTTCATCAACTCAAAGAAGCGTATCTGATTTCTCCATGGATTGAATTTTGGATTGTGTTAGGTGGACTTTTCCTCCTGCTTTTGCTCATCATGGTACTTTGTTTGGGGAAATTCATTGAGGGAAAATACAGTACAATGGACACAGCAAGTCAGAACATCAACTTGGTCCTAAAACCACACAAGTCATCTTACATCGAGAAAAGAGAACTATCACCAGTGAATGTCACAGCCATTCCAATACCACGCGGGGTAGTTTGGGACAGAACGGATTACGAAATCTATGGCCCGGTCGAACTCTTGAAATATCCTCATCAGTTTAAGGTTTCATTAAGTGACTTTGTAAAACCAAGTACATTCTCTGATGATTGGGCTTTGAAAGCATAAATAATATGATGTCAGATTTAGTAATGTCAGCAAAATTTACAGAACATTATTATTTACAGGGTTCATCGAACTATGAACAGATGTATTGCTATAACCAGTTTGCACATCACTATTCGCATAAATCTGCTCAACCTAGAAATGTTTTTAAATATAATCAATGGGAACATTGTGCAACTCCACCTAAAAGCAGTTCGAAAACATTTTATGAGAAATTCCCATACTTCTCAGGGTTTAAAACAAGTGATGCAGAAACATTTTATTACAAACTGTTAGATAAAACAGGGACAAAAACAATGCTGACAAATACTAAACCGATTTATTCTGAAACATTTCATGAAAAAATGATTACATTTGGTTTTGATTTCTGGAAAAACAACATTGAAACAAAAGCCATCTGGGGTACAAAAGAATGGCAGGTCCAAGGACTAGAAGCATTATTTCGAGCCTGCATGATCCCAGAACAAATAATGTTCTTGAATGACACCATTCAACAGACTATCTGTCTTGGCCTAGCCAAGATTAAAGACTTAAACAAACCGTCTATTCCAAAGCCAATTCCTGATAATACAACCACAGATATTGAGATAAATGTATCCCAAATTTTAATTCAAAACAAGACACATCCTGATTGGAAAAAGTGGTTAATCTGGCCAACAGACACAAATAAATGTCAAAATAGATTCCTGAACAAAATACAGGGGTTAAAAATGACCAGACCAGACCTTAGATACTCCCAGAGACAACATCCAGGGATAGTAACAACATACAGTGTAGGGAAACTATGCCTTGAATGGCTACAAACATCCACACTGGCAGAAATTAAGCAACACTTGACTTTACTTAAAGACGGGGCTCACTTGCGCGATTTCATAATAAGACAACGCAAACAGCGTCAAAAACGTTTCATAGCGGCCAGTATATACGCTGCGTACAACGAAGCTTGGAAAGTGACTCAAATTTGGACAGCAGAGAAAATACGAGAAATTGATCGTATTAATTTGGAAAAATTACTTTCTGTTGTGGACAATGGGTTAATGACTCTGTCCTCCAGAATATATTCACTGAACAGTATTGTGTCATCTGCTATAGATATAATAGATCAGGACTTGCTAATGTTACAACATGGTCAGTCCCAATTACGTTCTATTGTACAGCTAGGCTGGATGTTGCAAAACCTGCGTTCAGGCTATGTGCCATGGCGTTTAATCAACACAACGTCATTGTTCTCTATCTTTAACCTTACTGATAAACAAATCAGTTTGGCACAAAAAGGAGCAGACTATACGATTCTGAGCATTGAAAAACTTGAGAGATTACCATTGACAATGTCAGAAAGACCTGTTATTGAATGGATAATACACGGAATAATCACAATTCCGATAACAACTTTCCAATTAAAAAATTTCCAAGAGTATATACCAGCAGCCCAGTATGAAAGGTTGGGTAAAGGCTACATTAAGTCATCATGGAAATTACCTTATACACATACATGTTATAGTGATAAAAACAAAAATGTATTTCTTAGTGGTAATAATTGTAAACGATCACTAAGCGGTATACTTCTGTGCCAAGGTATTAATTTACATGGGGCCTGTGAGGGGACTTCAAATAACCTTTCATGCCACCAGCACGGCACACCAGCAACACAAATAGAGCCATTCTTTAGACAACTTTCTAATGGGAGTTACGTTCTAATAACGGATCACAGCTGTTGTGGCATGGTGCCAGGGAAAGCATATCTCGTAAGTGTTAGTTCCATGGTCACTTGCTGTATGCAAGCATTGTATCCAAATGTCCCTACTGATACAGAGGCGACGATTTGACCTCCATTGAAAATCTCTTCTATACGGATTGATACTTTAAGCAGAATGAAGTCTGTGCTTTTACAGACAACAGTGCCTTTTTCGTCATCAAAAGAAACGTATGATCTTCAAGTTGCAAGGACAACAGAAGAGATACATACACTGTTATCAACTAATTGCCCTGTGCATTTCGTAGAAATGCTAAGCCAAATCCTAAATATGTCAGATGCCAGTGGTATCGCACATGTATTTAAGACAATTTTTTCTGGACTGTTAACACCCTTCGAAGCAGTCCTGGGCATCTTTGCCAGTTTTGTCCATTCGGTCTTTGGCGGCCTACCACTACTTTTGGGACTCGTAGCAGGAATTTTATTTTTGACCCTTCTGCTCCGATATGGCAAGCCAAAACGCAGACAAGACTCCAGCAACAATGGAAGAAACAATCCTAGCTATACGCTATCGGGACCGCATAACTAAAGTCCTTGGATTAGCCCGGCTAAGAGATCTGAATATGACCTGGTTTCTTTCAATCAGACCTATATGGCAGAACTGCATCTTACCTGTGCTTCGATGTATGCTATGCGGAGAAGAATGCGTGTTGGACACCTGTCTTACTCTACAATCAGCAGTACCAATGGATATCGATACCTTGCTAATTCCTGTAACGGCTCATGCATCGTGTTGTCCCCAGCGGTTACCAATCCTGATGACGGCATTCGTTGATACTTCTCCACTACGATTAGGTGGGAGTGAAGCAAGAAATGGGAGCAACATCACCCAGGGACGACCTTCAGTGAGCATTGCTGATCCTGACACCGATGATAGCAATCATTCTCACGACTGCCCGGTTACAGCATTATCATCCTTGGTCGAACTTTCACCTGAAGCTGTAGACTGTTTTTTTGCACATTTGTCTGAAGTAATGTTCTCCCCTGAACCGAAAGAATAACTTTTAAGCCAACCGGCACACAGCGTTCTTCTGAACTCTGAATTCGGCCTTCAGCTTTGATAAACAAAAGCTACTAAAAACATTTGGAACTATTTTTTCCCCTGAAAACAAAATTATTTTTTCCAAATTCCAAAATATTTACCTTTTTTTTGGCACGTGTACTCTGCTTACAGTGGAACTATTCATAAAGAACAGAGTTTCCATTTTTAGTAATTCTAGAGACAAAATATTACCTCAGCCTCTAGCACACTTACAAGTAATTGCATTTATATGTGATGAAATAGTCTCAACCTTCTTTTCTGTATTAAGAGACATTTCATGTGTAATTTTCGCAAATCGTTCAGCTAAATATATATGCATTTTTTTTAGTGAATGATTACACTGCTTAAAAAACGTACAGTACCTATAATCTTTCGTGTATTCTGTATACACCATTTCGAATGCAAAATGTATTTTGGGGTGGGTTGAAATACACATGCACCTTTATTGCTTAGTTTTTAGTAATTGATGGACATTAAATCGTGGAGTGGGTGTAGTGTATTTATCTAGGAACCTGAATCAATATTACCTTATTACCTTACATGGCTATAATCAATAAATATCCCTATAATGGCATTAGAAACAGATCCATATTTCTGTAAATTGCCCTTGCAGCCCAAGGCATGGCAAAAGCTACTTCCTTAGATTCCTAGAAAGCACATTGAGTTCTTTGAACACACCAAACCTCCAGCAACCTGGGAAATCCCTACTTGCTTTGTTTTGATTTGTAATAGAACTCCTGCGAGCACTGTAAGAATGGCCAGTTCTTAGTGACATCTTTATTGATGTCTTATGTCCAAACCATACGTCAAACTTCCCCAGCACTGCGAGGCATAGCCTATTCCTTGTGCACGTGTGTACCCTCACTCCCTCCCCTGTGAGATTGGACAGGACAGACTCTAAAACTTCGTTGTTTTTCTTTTCTTCACGGGCGAGACGCCACGTCAACGTGGAGGAAGAGGGGAGAACCACCAGTCCCAGAAGACACCGGGACGAGAGGCGAAAGGCCGTTGAGAAACGCCAGCAAAGACTGTCTGAGGAAACAGAGACCCCCCTGCCCTATTATAGAAAGACCATTCACCGAAAGTGAACTTTTAAAACAATAAAACCTGCCTTGCCCAGAGTGCCAGTGTCTGTTAGTCTATTCGAGGGGTCCATAGCCCCGTCCATTCCCGCTACTATCAGTCAGGGACACCCCGAGGCGCCACAAGTGGTGGAGAATGCAGGCACCTCGATAGCCATCTGGGACCTGAAGATGGAAGAGTTGCTACAAAGACTGGTCAAGGGGCAGGAGCAGTTGGGGTGGGCGGTAGAGCAACAGATAGCCACCACCCAGGCGGACCGAGACAGTTTCAGAGACACCGTGGTGAAGCGCCTTGGCGAACTACAACCAATAACAATCGACCCTGCAGGCAACCCTGTGCGGGAAGTAAGACAACACGTACCCACACCATCAGGCATTTCTCTACAGAAATACATCGCGGGGGAAGATCCAGACACTTTCCTCGTCAATTTCGAAAGGGTCGCCCTTGCCTGTGGCTGGCCCTTAGAGAAATGGCCGTTCTTCCTGGCCCCGTTGTTGACTGGTGAAGCCCAGGCAGTGTATCAGGTGGCAAATGGAAATGGGCAGACCCCATACGGACAGATAAAGAACATTATCCTGGACCATCTGGGATTAGACGCGGAAGCGTACCGCGTTCGTTTCCGCAAAGAGAGAGGGACCCCAGGAGAGAACCCTAAGACCTTGTTCTTTCGCTTAAAGTCAGCAGCCGATAAATGGCTAACACCCACCCAAAGTACGAAGGAGGCTATAATGGATAAAATCTACCTGGAGCAATATCTTGAGGCACTGCCCTTCGGGACACAACGCTGGTTGAGGCAACACTCCAACCTAACCACCGCACAAGCAATGGAAATGGCATCTACATTTTCACGGGCTCAACCTAGACTACATCCAACAGAGCCCAAGAGAAACGTCAGAGCACCCATTCGAATTGAACGCAAACCACGACCCCCTCCAGGACTTCCTGGTCCCAGACCACCGACCCCGGAAGTCACCCCATTTAGAGGCCCTCAATGCTTTGACTGTGGCTCCTGTGGCCACATCGCCAGATTTTGCCCACGGAAGAGGAATCAGGAAGAACCCATGGAGGTGGGGTACCTACCACGAGCTGTAATGTTCTCCGCAGAGCTTGGAGGGGCCTATCACGTGAGTGTCCAGGTGAACGGAAGGAAAGTCAAGGCTCTGTTGGACTCGGGGTGCAAGCAATCGGTGATTCAGGGGCGGTTTGTGTGTGAACCCCAGGTAATGCCAGAGTCCCTAGTGTATATCAAGTGTGTACACGGCAATATAAAAAGCTACCAGGTCGCTTACGTCCCTTTGGAGTTAGAAGGGGGGCGGCGCATAGTGGTGAAGGTAGGGATGATGGATAGCCTCCCAGAAGAGCTCATTATTGGGACCGACAATCCCCACTTCTTAGACCTTTTCTCAGAGTCCCTCAAAATCGGGAAGGCAGGCCACAAGAAAGTGCTTATAGCCCCTGATCCATGGGAGGGTGACCGTAGTTTCCAGTTCGCCCAAGCCAATGACGCCACGTTATTTAATGCCTGGGAACAGGCCCACGCCGACCAAGATAACCCCTACCCCAGGTACCCACGATTCATGATCCAAGACAACCTCCTCTACAGACAAGGGAAGCTAGACGAACCCAAGCAGCTTCTTGTACCGGTATGCTTCAGGGACCAGGTGATGTTTTATGCCCATACCCACCTGCTAGCAGGACACACAGGTAGCGAGAAGACCACCCAGAATATCTTAAAGAACTTCTACTGGCCGGGAGTCTATCAAGACATCAAGACCCACTGCCAGACCTGTGATGTCTGTCAGCGCAAAAACGTGCATCGACCCCCGGCAGTACCTTTGCAGCCGCTACCAATCATTGGGACCCCGTTTGAGAGGGCGGCCATGGACCTCATCGGCCCACTTCCTAAGACACGGAGGGGGAACCAATACGCTTTAGTCATTGTGGACTATGCCACCAGATTCCCCGAAGCCTTCCCTTTGAAATCCCCCACGTCCAAGAACATCGCAGAAAAGTTCCTAGAACTCTTTTCACGGGTGGGTTTCCCGAAGGAGGTACTCACTGACCAAGGCACTCCCTTTATGTCACGAGTGATGAAAGAGGTATGCCTTCTATTGGATCTACACCAACTCAAGACATCCATCTACCACCCTCAGACCGATGGCCTCGTAGAAAGATATAACGGGACCCTAAAGAGAATTTTAAAGAAAATGCTCACGGCCAACAGAACAGACTGGGACATGTTGCTACCCCTTGCCCTCTATGTCATTAGAGGACAGACCCAAAGCAGTCTTGGGTGTTCTTCCTTTGAAATGCTGTACGGCAGACGACCCCGAAGTCTCCTTGACATGACCAGAGAGTATTGGGAGGCCGAACCATCCAGAGACACGAAAACTCTACTCGAGTATAGCCAGAATCTTAAAAACCAGTTGGGGAAGATAAGGGAACTGGCATACTCCCAGCTAGAAAAGAGCCAAACGAAACAAAGGACACATTACGACAAAGGAAAAAAATGGAGAAAACTCGAGGTGAACGACTGGGCCCTGGTATTGCTGCCATCTACCACTAAGAGGTTTCAGACGGAATGGCAAGGACCTTACCAAGTCCTAGAAACAATCGGTAAAACGACGTACCGGCTACGGCTAACAGGAAGGAAAACCCAGATCTTACATATTAATGTCCTCAAGAAGTGGCTGGGAGCCCCTCCCCTTTCTGCCTATACCACGTCTGCTCCAGACATACAAAGGGAGACCACGGTTAGCCAACTTGTCATCAACGACAAACTGTATAAAGGCCAACAAGAAGGATTACAGGGTGTCCTTAATCTGTGTTCGTCCATCGTCTCAGACCTCCCGGGATCTACGTACCTGGCCGAACATCGGATTGAAACACCGAAAGGGACCATCGTGAAACAGCGACCATATCGGATACCCGCCGCAAAAAGGGAAGCCATCAGCCGGGAAGTGAGAGAAATGCTCCGCCTTGGTGTCATACGGCCGTCCAGAAGCGAATGGTCCTCGCCAATAGTGATGGTGCCGAAACCAGACGGGAGCAGTAGGTTCTGTATGGACTTCAGGGCCCTGAACGCAGTCTCCTCATTTGATGCCTATCCCATCCCAAGAATCGACGAGTTGATCGAGAAGTTAGGGGAAGCTTAGGGGAAGCACGATACATCAGCACCCTCGACCTGACAAAGGGGTATTGGCAGGTGCCTCTACGAGAAGAAGACCGCAAGAAAACTGCATTTTCCACACCTGACGGATTGTTTGAATTCACTGTACTCCCCTTCGGATTACACGGAGCACCCGCGACGTTCCAACGGTTGATGAATGAGGTACTCCGGGAACATCAAGAATAAAGTTCGGCGTACCTGGACGATATCATTATCTTCAGCCCCGACTGGGAGACTCACCTCCGACATCTGGAAACCATCTTGACACAGTTAGCCAAAGCGGGACTCCATGTCAATGCAAAGAAATCAAGGATCGGCTTCCAAAAGGTGAAGTACCTGGGGTATGTATTGGGGCATGGAGTCATTGAACCTCAAGATGAAAAAGTCTGAGCCATTGCCGATACCCCTTTTCCCAACAGCCTCAGGGACATGCGAGCCTTTCTAGGGTTAGTGGGGTATTACCGTAGGTTTATCCCCTCCTTCTCTGACATAGCCGCCCCGCTCACCGATACCCTAAAGAAGCAAACCCCAAAAACAGGGTTCAGGGAACCAACCCCAGAGATGAGAAGGGCCTTCCACGTCCTAAAAGAGATAATCACCACTCATCCCGTGCTCTCGTCCCCCGATTTTTCCAAACCATTCCTTCTCCACACTGACGCCTCCGATTTCGGAATAGGGGCAGTCTTATCGCAGATGTCAGAAGACGGAATAGAGCACCCCATCCTGTTTATAAGTCGAAAGCTGTTCCCTAGGGAGGTGAGGTATCCCACGATTGAAAAAGAATGTCTGGCAATCAAGTGGGCAGTCGATAAACTGCGGTATTACCTGCAGGGACGCACATTTAAACTGTACACTGATCATGTGCCTCTCCAATGGATGAGTCGCAATGTCTCCAACAACCCAAGGGTCATGAGGTGGTTCCTTTTGTTACAACCTTTTTCCTTCCAAGCGTTACACAGAAAAGGGAAGGACAACGCTAGTGCTGACTACCTCTCCAGGTTTCCTCTCCCAGATCGGGAGAATCCAAGGGGGGAGGGGTGTAACGGAGAGGACTCAGGACCCCCAGGCTTACCTGTCTCACCTCTCTTTGAACAGCATACAGGGACCTGGAGAGACACAGACGACCTGGACGAAACGGACCCGGAAGAAAGCGGCGAGCCCTGCTACTTTAATTGGGCAGAGAAAGAACGGGACAACGTCACAAGACACACCCCCTTGTTCCAGGTAAAGGCCGACCAGGAATCTCCCCAGGTGTGTTTTACACTCGGAGGAGAGCGGAGTTGGAAGGAGGACGTGGGCGGAGAAGAGTGGAGTCGGAAGGAGGAGGACGAGTGCGGAGGAGAGCGGAGTCGGAAGGAGGAGGACGAGTGCGGAGGAGAGCAGAGTCGGAGAGCGACGGCGGAGGAGAGGTGGGAGCTGAGGAGAGGTATCGAAGGTGGAGCGGAGCAGAGTCAGGACGAGGAGGAGAAAGAACGGAGGAGAACTGAGCGGACAGACGGAGACGAGGACGGAGAGAAGAGCGTTGAGCGTAGGAGGTCCACGGGAGCAGACTCCAGCAAGCCAGGTGGCCAACAGGAAAACGCTTCGCCCAGCCACACTTCATCGAGGGAAGTGTGGCTACCAGAGGTACGGTCACGGCTTTCGGGCTGGGCGGGTTTTAAGTGGGTTAAACCCCCTTAAGCGTTCCTTACCCATATCCAGTGCACTTCCCTCCCTCACTTCCCCAGCACTGCGAGGCATAGCCTATTCTTGTGCACGTGTGTACCCTCACTCCCTCCCCTGTGAGATTGGACAGGACAGACTCTAAAACTTCGTTGCTTTTCTTTTCTTCACGGGCGAGACGCCACGTCAACGTGGAGGAAGAGGGGAGAACCACCAGTCCCAGAAGACACCGGGACGAGAGGCGAAAGGCCCTTGAGAAACGCCAGCAAAGACTGTCTGAGGAAACAGAGACCCCCCTGCCCTATTATAGAAAGACCATTCACCGAAAGCGAACTTTTAAAACAATAAAACCTGCCGTGCCCAGAGTGCCAGTGTCTGTTAGTCTATTCGAGGGGTCCATAGCCCCGTCCATTCCCGCTACTATCAGTCAGGGACACCCCGAGGCACCACACACACCTACAAGTAATTGCATTTATATGTGATGAAATAGTCTCGACCTTCTTTTCTGTATTAAGAGACATTTCATGTGTAATTTTCGCAAATCGTTCAGCTAAATATACATGCATTTTTTTAGTGAATGATTACACTGCTTACAAAACGTATAGTACCTATAATCTTTTGTGTATTTCGTATACACCCTTTCGAATGCAAAATGTATTTTGGGGTGGGTTGGAATACACATGCACCTTTATTGCTTAGTTTTTAGTAATTGATGGACATTAAATCGTGGAGTGGGTGTAGTGTTTTTATCTAGAAACCTGAATCAATATTACCTTTTTATGCGCTTACACGGCTATAATCAATAAATATCCCTATAATGGCATATGAAACAGTTCCATATTTCAGTAAATCGCCCTTGCAGCCCAAGGCATTGCAAAAGCTACTTCCTTAGATTCCTAGAAAGCACAACGAGATCTTTCAACACACCAAACCTCCAGCAGCCTTGGAAATCCCTGCTTGCTTTGTTTTGATTTGTAATAGAACTCCTGCGAGCACTGTAAGAATGGCCAGTTCTTAGTGACATCTTTATTGACGTCTTGGGCCAGATGTAGGAGCCCTAATACCGGTCGGAAACGGCCGATTTTGGCCGTTTCCGACCGGTATTAGGGTTTTCAGATGTAGGGCATGCATTTACAGAATCGGTATTTTACCGATTCTGTATTTACCGATTCGGTAAAATTACCGAATCGGTAAATACAGACTCGGTAAAATACCGATTCTGTAAATGCAGATGTAGCTGGCACATGTCAGAGTGCCACAGGGCTTTAAGAATCGGTATTTTACCACCCAATCTAATTGGGTGGTAAAATACCGAATCCAGGTGTGCATGCACATCTGTGCATGCACATCTGTGCCATGTGACACACAGACGTGCCCATAGGGCATGTATGTGTGCCACATGGCACACAAGCCTGTAATTGGGGTGCCAGAGGGTGTCAAAGTGACACCCCCTGCACCCTTGCAAGAATAGGTAATTACCGAATCGGTAAATACCGATTCGGTATTCCACATTGATTCCTATGGGCTTCAAGGCCCATAGGAATCAATGGGGGATACCGATTCGGTATTTACAGAATCGGTAAATACCGAATCTTACAGATTCGGTATTTACCGAATCAGAATTACCTACATTTCCCCTCCCTCTAATTTACCACTTCTTAAATACCGAATCGGTATGATTCGGTATTTTAGAAGTGGTAAATTAGATTTACCTACATCGGGCCCCTTATGTCCAAACCTTACATCACACTCGGCACCTTTCAGGTATATATATACCAATGTTGCCTTAAGCAAACACACGGTGGTGGTTCTGGAGCAGAGCAGCTAATCTACTTGCCGAGAGCCCAGCAGACGCGGAGAGCCCACGGACGCTGCCCCTCCTCTTTGACGCGCTGAGAAAGACGCTGTCTTTTCTCCTGCCGAGAAAATCCAGCTTCGGCGTTTCCAGCCTACCCTTGCCGGTGACTGGGATATCGAGTCCTGAGAGAGAGATACCAGACCTCCTACATTCTATTCCCAAGGTACAGTGCTGACTAAACCCTTAGAGAGAATTCTTGAGTCAGATTCTTGGCAAAAAACCTACTTAATTCAAACTGCTACTTACCTACTCCTTCCCACGTATTAGGCTTAGGTCAGGTACACCGGGGTAGGCGTAATTTAGAAGCACCAGTTGAGCACGTTAGCCTATGTATATATGTATATATATTTTATCCATTTTAAAGTGTCTTATGGCTAAGAAACCATATCAATGCTTTTACAGTATTATTTCATAATACTTCTTTTACTGTACGTACTTTACTTTATATTAAGTATTGCAATTGTAGCAATTCATTTCTCTTGCATGAGAAGGAAGACTGCTCAATAAAATATTACCTTTTATTGAAAACGCCCGTCTCTCTATTCTCTGCACTCTGATGAAACTGAGACTGCACATCTGACTGAGTGAAATAACTGTCTATTGTTTTCACACGACTCTAGAGATTTACTCTTATTCTGAGGGAGCAAAGTTGTCATGTTTATGCGGTTGTCGGAAGCTGAATCCATTCTTGTCTGAGCCAAGGAAGCTGATCCCTTCCTATTCTTTCAAGAAAGTTTCCAGTGACCTCTGAGCTAGCTGGCGCAAACCTAAATTAAGTCTAACATAGTCAGTAGAGACCTAGATGACCTCAGTCCTACGTCTACACTGCTGTTTATGTTATTCCAATGCGCAGGGTCTATAGGGAAAATAGGAACTACAATACACTGGGTCATATCGACCCATCTCACTGATAAACTCAGATGCAAAGATATACTCAAAAATCTTAGCAACTCGGCTCCAGAGCATCATAGCCAATTTGGTCTCACCCTGCCTGGCAGCATGGTTTTGTGCCAGGAAGGGGAACAACTGATC
>NW_028255365.1:0-61983 GCF_964263255.1 Lissotriton vulgaris
GCCTCCTAAATCCCAGTGAGTTTCAAATTTCAATTCTCATGGTAGTCCTTATTACATTATTAATTACATATTTGTTTAAAAAAATATTTTTATTAAACATTTTTCAAAAAAGTTTTCCGCATTTTCCTGTGTATGTTACAGCACACAACAGTTTCACAAGTGATTAAACACATTACAGCATTACTCTAGTACATTGTGGGACACCCCCGCGCCGCACGGCCACCAGCTGCTGCGTGTGCCCCTTCGCCCTGCCCTCTGCCTCGCTGCCTGCCTCGCTGCCGGCTGACGCCGCTGTCGTCTGTTTTGTTTTGTTTTGTTGATCATTTGTGCTTGTTTGAACTGTATTTTCTTCCCGTGTTAGCAGTTTTGTCTTACATTTGTGCCTGTTTTTTCTAGTCAGTTTCTGCCCTTTTTTGCATTCTCCTTCCTGTCTGCCCGCCTACCTCGCCGCCCTCCGCCTTCCCTCCCCGCTCCCCTCTTCCCGCCACCACCGCTGACCACGCCCCTTTTTCCCTTCTGTTCCCTCCCCGCTCCCGCCTCCCAGCTGCCCCGCCCACCCGCGCACTTGGCCTTTTATGGCGACCGTGCGACGCAGGTGAGTGTGACCCACTTGTGGGACACCCCCGCGCCGCACGGCCACCAGCTGCTGCGTGTGCCCCTTCGCCCTGCCCTCTGCCTCGCTGCCTGCCTCGCTGCCGGCTGACGCCGCTGTCGTCTGTTTTGTTTTGTTTTGTTGATCATTTGTGCTTGTTTGAACTGTATTTTCTTCCTGTGTTAGCAGTTTTGTCTTACATTTGTGCCTGTTTTTTCTAGTCAGTTTCTGCCCTTTTTTGCGTTCTCCTTCCTGTCTGCCCGCCTACCTCGCCGCCCTCCGCCTTCCCTCCCCGCTCCCCGCTTCCCGCCACCACCGCTGACCACGCCCCTTTTTCCCTTCTGTTCCCTCCCCGCTCCCGCCTCCCAGCTGCCCCGCCCACCTGCGCACTTGGCCTTATATGGCGACCGTGCGACGCAGGTGAGTGTGACCCACTTGTGGGACACCCCCGCGCCGCACGGCCACCAGCTGCTGCGTGTGCCCCTTCGCCCTGCCCTCTGCCTCGCTGCCTGCCTCGCTGCCGGCTGACGCCGCTGTCGTCTGTTTTGTTTTGTTTTGTTGATCATTTGTGCTTGTTTGAACTGTATTTTCTTCCCGTGTTAGCAGTTTTGTCTTACATTTGTGCCTGTTTTTTCTAGGCAGTTTCTGCCCTTTTTTGCGTTCTCCTTCCTGTCTGCCCGCCTACCTCGCCGCCCTTCGCCTTCCCTCCCCGCTCCCCGCTTCCCGCCACCACCGCTGACCACGCCCCTTTTTCCCTTCTGTTCCCTCCCCGCTCCCGCCTCCCAGCTGCCCCGCCCACCCGCGCACTTGGCCTTATATGGCGACCGTGCGACGCAGGTGAGTGTGACCCACTTGTGGGACACCCCCGCGCCGCACGGCCACCAGCTGCTGCGTGTGCCCCTTCGCCCTGCCCTCTGCCTCGCTGCCTGCCTCGCTGCCGGCTGACGCCGCTGTCGTCTGTTTTGTTTTGTTTTGTTGATCATTTGTGCTTGTTTGAACTGTATTTTCTTCCCGTGTTAGCAGTTTTGTCTTACATTTGTGCCTGTTTTTTCTAGTCAGTTTCTGCCCTTTTTTGCGTTCTCCTTCCTGTCTGCCCGCCTACCTCGCCGCCCTCCGCCTTCCCTCCCCGCTCCCCGCTTCCCGCCACCACCGCTGACCACGCCCCTTTTTCCCTTCTGTTCCCTCCCCGCTCCCGCCTCCCAGCTGCCCCGCCCACCCGCGCACTTCGCCTTATATGGCGACCGTGCGAACGCGCAGCGGTCACGCGCAGCGGGCGCGCCGTTTGTGCGCCGAAGGCGCGCCAAAGGTAAGCCCGTCTGCGCCCGTCCGCGACCAGACCGCGCCCAGCGCCAGGACCCCTGGCCCCCGAAGACCCCGACCGACCCGCCTGACGTACTCCGCCGCCACCCTCACCGCTCTCAACACCGGCCGACTCCCAGAATGCCATCAAGCCACTCCACGACGTACCCACGGACCTTTCAGCTGCCACGCCTGCAAGTTCACCTGCATCCGGACCAGCCCCGCACCAGCACCCGCCAAGTCGAACACCAGCAGCACCCACCTCAAGTGCATCCTGCTCAACACCCGCTCCGTCCACAGACACGCCATCGAACTCTGGAACCTTCTAGACGCCACAGCCCCTGACGTTGCCTTCCTCACGGAGACCTGGATGAACGCCTCTTCAGCTCCCGACATCGCCATCGCTATCCCAGAGGGCTACAAGATCGTCCGGAGGGACCGAAACGCCAACCAGATGGGAGGAGGCATCGCCATCATCCACAGGAACACCATCCGTCTCACGACCAGCACCGACAACACCCTAACCAGCGCCGAACACCTGCATTTCCAGATCCACACCAACCCGAACACCACCCTCAGAGGCACCCTGATCTACCGACCCCCTGGACCACGCACACAATTCAGCGAGGACATCGCCGACTTCGTCAGCCCGCATGCCCTCCCCTCCGCCGACTACATCCTCCTGGGAGACCTCAACTTCCATCTGGAGAACAACAACGACCGCAACACCAGCACCCTGCTCGACAACCTCGCCAACCTGGGACTCAAGCAACTGGTGTCCACCCCCACCCACCTCGCCGGACACACACTCGACGCAGTCTTCTCTTCCAGCACAGACATCGACTTCAGCCACGCCACAGAGCTTCAATGGACGGACCACAGCTGCGTCCACTTCACCTTCAAGAGAACGACGACCCACCAACACCAGCAACAGGCCGCCCGCAGAAGCTGGAACAAGATCACAGCAGACCAGCTCGCCACCTCCCTGAGCCAGCACCCTCCTGCCAGCTCAGCGAACCCCAGCCAGGCCGCCGACAACCTCACGAAGTGGATCAGCAACTGCGCGGATGAACTCGCCCCACTGAGGACCCCGCCTAGCAGACCCGGCAGCAAGAAGGCCCCATGGTTCACCGACGAACTCAAGAGCTCCAAGAAGAACTGCCGAGCCCTCGAGAAAGTCTGGAGAAGGGAACCGACACCGGACAACAGGACCTCCTTCAAACTTGCCACCCGGAAACACCACCAGCTGATCCGCGCCGCCAAGAAAACAACATTCAAGGACCGGTTGGACAACAATGCACACAACTGCAAGGAACTCTTCAACATCGTGAAAGAGCTTTCCAACCCCAGCGCAGGAAACAACAACATCACCCCATCGCAAGACCTCTGCAACTCCCTCGCTTCATACTTCCACAACAAGATCGCGGACATACACAACAGCTTCAACAACCAACCAACGCACACCATGACCGAACAACCACCCCCCAACCACCACCCTCCACGCCTGGACCCCGATCAGCACCGAAGACACCATCCGCACGATGAACTCCATCCACTCCGGATCACCGACCGACCCCTGCCCTCACCACGTCTTCAACAAGGCCGACGCTGTCATCGCACCCCACCTACGAGACATCATCAACACATCCTTCGACACCACCATCTTCCCTGAGAGCTGGAAACACGCCGAACTCAGCGCTCTACTCAAGAAACCAACAGCGGACCCCACCGACCTCAAGAATTACCGCCCCATCTCGCTCCTCCCGTTTCCAGCCAAAGTCATCGAGAAGACCGTCAACAAGCAGATGGCCGCCTTCCTCGAGACGAACGGATCCCTCGACCCCTCACAGTCCGGCTTCCGAGCCAATCACAGCACCGAGACCGCCCTCATCGCCGCCACCGACGACATCCGAGCCCTGATGGACAATGGAGAAACAGCGGCCCTCATCCTCCTAGACCTCTCTGCGGCATTCGACACGGTCTGCCACCGCACCCTAGTACGGCGCCTCAGCAACATCGGAATCCAGGACAAGGCGCTGGAATGGATCATCTCCTTCCTCGACGGAAGAACACAGAGAGTCCGCCTACCACCATACAAGTCAGAGGCCTCCGAAGTCATCTGCGGCGTCCCCCAAGGATCATCTCTGAGCCCCACCCTCTTCAACGTCTACATGAGCCCCTCTCGCGGCCATCGTACGCAAACACAACCTCAGCATAATCTCCTACGCCGACGACACCCAACTGATCCTCTCCCTGACCAACGACCCCACCGCCGCCAGAGCCAACCTGCACGAAGGGATGAAAGAGGTAGCCGAGTGGATGACGACCAGCCGCCTGAAACTGAACTCGGACAAGACGGAGGTCCTCATCCTGGGCTCCTCACCCTCCGCCTGGGACGACTCCTGGTGGCCTCCCGCCCTGGGCACTGCACCCAAACCGACAGACCATGCACGCAACCTGGGCTTCATCCTGGACTCCTCCCTCTCCATGACCAGGCAAGTCAACAACGTCTCCTCGGCGTGCTTCAACATCCTACGCATGCTACGGAAGATCTTCTGGTGGATCCCCACCGAGACCAGGAAGACCGTCACCCAGGCCCTCGTCACCAGCTGACTGGACTACGTCAACGCCCTCTACGCCGGTACCACCGCCAAGCTCCAGAAGAGACTCCAGCGGATCCAGAACGCCTCAGCCAGACTCATCCTCGACATCCCACGAACCAGCCACATCTCCGGACATCTGAGAGACCTTCACTGGCTCCCCGTCAACAAAAGAATCACCTTCCGCCTCCTCACCCACGCACACAAAGCCCTACACGACCAAGGCCCGAGCTACCTCAACAGCCGAGTCAACTTCTACGCTCCCAAACGCCACCTCCGATCAGCCAACCACGCCCTCGCCGCCGTCCCCCGCATCCGAAGAGCGACTACAGGAGGAAGGTCCTTCTCCTACTTGGCCGCCAAGACCTGGAACTCCCTCCCGACCGACCTGCGCCTGACCCAAGACCACCTCTCCTTCAGGAAGAAGCTGAAGACCTGGCTGTTCGAGCAGTAGCGGCACCCCCCCCCCCGCGCCTTGAGACCCTACGGGTATGTAGCGCGCTTTATAAGTGTCACTGATTGATTGATCCTAAGAAATCCACCAAACATGTGTACAATATGTACTAAAGATTGCAAAAGAGGAAAAAGAAAAGGTGAATAAATCAAAACAAGAGAATAAGCGTCTATAGAATTACGATAGGTATGTGAATCTTGCATATTAGCCTATCCCACTTTTTGTAAATTTTTATTATATCAGCCTTCTATCGTCTGTCCTGGATTTAACCTACTATTTTTCCAACTTGTTATAGGCTGCCATATCCTTTTACCTAATAACTTAGCTCTCCTACCTTTCCTGTCATAGATTGCCTTTTCTAGGTTATACATAGAAAGCAGGCTTGCGATCCAAGCTTGAAACGGGGGGGGAGCCTTGTCCAACCAAGTTCTTGCTATGCATATGCGAAATACCGCAAGTGAGACAAAAATAAACTCTACTGGTAAAACATCTGGCATATCCCCCACCCCTAGAATAATTAGTTCGTCTGTGAGCTTTATCTTAATCTTAAGTGATTTATCCAAAAATTCTTCAATAGCCTTTTTCAAGGTAAACAATTGAGGACATTGTGAAAACATATGTACAATATCTGCCTCAGTTGAGTCGCAGCGGGGGCATGTTATTCCAGTTGTGCCACCCCATTGGGCGATTCTGGCCGGGGTATGATATAATGAGAACACTGTCTTGAAATGTTGTGATTGCAAGGTGGCTGAGCATAGCACCGTTCTGCCCAGATCCAGAGATAACTGAAAGCTTTTTAGCCCTGACCCCAGTTTTTCTGTCCATTTTTGTGCATATTTCCCCCTTTCATCAGTTTTACTGTCTTTCAGTTCCGCATATAACTGTCTTATCGTACATTTATTAGTTACTTCTATGTATTCCATGACCCTACATTGACCCAGCCCTGCCAGGCCGTCTGTTTTTGCACTAGGAAGCTTCTGGTTTGGAGATATTTGTAAAAACTACGGTGTTCTAACCGGAACTTTGTTTGTAGCGCCCCAAACTGTAACATATTCCCCTGGCTATCGAGTAGATTTCCTATTTTCACTATGCCCTTGCTATGCCAGTCCCGCATAGTAGTGTCCCTAAAAATGTCCCTCGGTAGTGAACTATTTGTGTACAATCGTGTGTAATTATTATACCTTCCTAGACCAAATTTTTTTGAAATCCCTTTCCAGACCCTGTATTCCGCCTTTAATGTCTTAAACCGTGTATGTTTAAAATAGCTAAAATCAATTGTGTTTAGAAACCCATTCTCTGCACCCTCACCCAAAAATGTAGTGTAAACGTTAGTAAATCCTGGCTTAGCTTCCGCTGTGTGGTCTGTGCCTCCCCCACCTAACAACCCCTGACAATACTGCAGTACGGCAGCCCAATAATAGAGCCTAAAATCTGGTGCCCCCCAGCCGCCTTTTTCTCTGGATACTGTTAGGTGTCTATAGGCTCTCCTTGTCTTCCCTTTAACCCAAATAAATTTGTTCAAAATTGCTTCTAATTTATTGAACCATGTGTTATCAAAGAATAACAGGATAGACCTAAACAGATATAGAATTTTTGGGAATGTTACCATTTTTATTACATTAATCCGCCCCATCAAGGTCAGATGCAAATTGTTAATTCTTTCCGTATTTGCTTTTACTTTTGCCAACAATGGGCTCATATTTATTTCCACTAACCTATCTAGGTCAGCTGTAATTTTGACTCCTAAGTACGTAACTTCTGAAGCTACTCTTATGTCCTGGTAATTAACCCAGTTATTTTGTATAATTTGTGTCTTTCCTTTATTCAGTGAGTAACCCGACACTACCCCAAAGGCTGCAGCCTCCTGTTCTATTTCTGTAATAGCCGACTTCGGCTCCGGGGTAACCACCGCCACGTCGTCTGCATAAGCAAGTGTTTTATAATCATAGCCATGCAGTTTAATCGGGAGGATATTAGGATTCCCTTCCAGTTTGCGCAAGAGGGGGTCCAGATATAATGCAAATAAAAGTGGTGAAGCCGGGCAGCCCTGTCGTGTGCCGCATCTTATACATATTTCAGCAGTATACCCTCTGTTTATCCTCACTTTAGCCCTAGGTTCTACATACAGTGCCTGTATAGCCTTTACATAGCCTGCTCCTATACCAAACCAGTCCAGAACCTTCCACAGATACCTCCAGGAGACCCTGTCAAAGGCCTTCTCTGCGTCCAAGAAAATAGCCGAAGCAGGGTCCCCTGCGGCGCCTGCTGCATCCAGTATAGTAACCATCTGCCTTGTATGTTGCGTAGTCCCTTTCCCGGGTATAAACCCGTGCTGCGTTGTACATACCAGTCCCTCAATTACCTTGCTTAACCTTTGTGAAAGCGCCTTGGAATAGATCTTAGCATCGGCATTCATGAGTGTTATTGGCCTATATGAACCGGGATCCAGATGTGGTTTGTTTTTTTTCAGAATTACTATGATGTTTGCTCCGGCCCATGATTGTGGAATATTTTCCCTCTTCTGTGCTTGGCTTAAGGTTTCCAACATATCAATTCCCAGGGTGTCCCAAAATATTCTGTAAAATTCTGCCTGAATTTGATCGGGCCCCGCTGCCTTCCCTGAGGGGAGTTTGGTTACTGCGTTTTGGACTTCCCCCAGTGTCAATGGTAACTCCAGTGCCTCCTTATTCTCCTCGCTCAGTTCCTCATGTAGAGTTCCTGATAAATAGTCCTCTATCTCAGTATCAACATTTCCCAGATCTTGATCATATAAATCAGAGTAGAATTCTCTAAACACCTCCCTCACATCCTCTACCTTGGTCACAACTTTCCCTCCTTTGTCCTTAATTTCTTTTATTTCTCCCGCTGCCATATTTTGTCTAATGCGGACTGCTAGCATATGGCCTACCCTCTCATTAAATTCATAGCATTTTTCCTTTTTCATTAAATAGTTACTTGCCGCTTTCTTTGCCAAGCTTTCACTGGCCTCGGCTCTTTTCAATTCCATCTCCAATAGGATCTCCTCCAAAGGTTCTTGGCTAATGACCGCTGGATAAGTTGTTGTTCTAATTCCCTTAAGTCATGCAGTCTATTAGTTAATTCTGCTTTTTCATTTTTACTCCTGTGGAGGGTATGGGCCAATGTTTCCCCTCTTATCCCTGCTTTAAAGGAAACCCATACCACCCCTGCGGGTGCCGTGCCTCTATTTACTTCCCAGAACTGCCTGATCCATGACTTCATTCTAGTTACATACTCTTCTTCCTTAAGTAGCCCTCTTTCAAACGTCCAGTTATACTCTTTACAGGCAGCACTAAAATTCTGAGGGATAGTTAATACTAGGGGGTTATGGTCTGAGAAGACCCTGGGGAGCCTTTCTATTCTTGAGTCTGGTGCCAAGGAGTTAGAGACCAAAAAGTAATCCAGCCTAGCGATAACCCTGTGAGGAGCAGAGTAAAAAGTGCTGCCCGTCCCAGTGGGATTGTTGGCTGTCCAAACATCTACTAATGCATTGTGAAACATTAAATTACCAATAGCCCTTCGTGTTCTCTTTTTGCGTCCACCCTGCACCCCCCCCGCCCGACAGGCCCAACCCTGACATTCCATTAACATTGAAATCCCCACAAAATATCACTGGTTCTGCCCATAATGCCAATTCGGTATCTAGAAAGTCAAATATCTCAGGTTCGTCCTCGTTGGAGCCGTATACTGAGACAACGGTATACCGTCCCCCAGCTGTTTCCCCTTCTACCATAACCCATCTCCCTCCATTATCTTCCTTCTTTTTCTTTACCTGCATAGCTCTTTTTTTCGCGAGTATAGCTACTCCCTTTGTTTTTGAATCTTGCTGTGTATATGCTAAGACTTCATAACCGAGTTGATCCATAAGGTATTTATCCTTTCCTCTCACATGTATCTCCTGAAGGCATATAACTTCCAATTTTAATAATCTAAACATGGCCGCAACTTTCTGCCTTTTTCCGCCATCGTTTAGCCCACAAATATTAACTGTAGCAATCCTTAAAGCCATCTTATCATAAAGGTTGAACTACCAGATGCCATCCTCTTAAAAATTACTGACACTTGTTTAATCCTGTACTTCTTCTTGCCTTGTGCTGTACATGACCGTGATTCTACTCCACCACCCCGCCTCCCCCACCCCCCGTCAGCCCCCCTCCCTTTGCTTACCCCCCCCTGGTACAGGCAAATAGGTCAGTCATGACCTATGTGTGGCTGCTCACTGCTGCAGTGTCGCCTCCTTCTCCTACCCAATCTGCCCAAACTGCTAACATATTCAGTACTCTTTTTAGGTATTGAAATATGCCTCTTATGCTGGCTCGGTGTCCTACTCTTCCTGCCCCTTTGATTCTCCGTAATTTCTGCAAGATACTCGCCTGCCTTTATTTCTGAGAAGAACATTCTGACACGACCCCCTGTAATGACTTTCAGCTTTGCTGGAAACATCAGGTATGCTTCAGAGCCCTGGCGCTGAAAGGGAGTGATTAGCTGCCTGAGTTTCCATCTCCTTTCGACGGTCGCGTGGTTAGAAATCTGGCCTTGCAAAAAATGTAACCCCTTCAAATGACCTCTTTTTATCTGGTCTGGCAGACTCCATGACTTCCTGCCGCCTCTAAGTTTTTTCTGCGTAAGTGGGAATCTATGTGCTCTCTGAACTTCTAATTCCCATTGCCACTGCGACTCTGGGTATGCACCTTTCAGCAGCTTTACCACAAACCCCCTTGGGTCCTTCCTTCCACTCCCTCTTCCAAGCCAAGAAGTCTCAGGTTGTTCCGCCGCTGGCGATTCTCGAAATCCTCCAACTTCCATTGTAAGTCCTCGACCACCTTCCCTTGTTCCATTCTGAAAGACTGCCAGTCTGTAACCTCATCCTCCAATCTACCAGTTCTTTCTTCAACCTGTACAACTCTCTCTTCCACCTCTTCGTATCTTTTATTCATTTTCCTAATGCTCGCTTGTATTTTTTTAGTATCTTGTCTGGCTCTCCTACTTTCTATTCTAGCCTCTGCATGCATTTGCTTTAGCATAGCGAACATTCCATCTAGAGTTGCTTGAGGCGGTGGTTCGGCGGTGTCTTGAAAAGCATTGGTGGCATGATTATCAACTCCTTCTTCTATACAGTGTTCCTGATACATTTTAGAAGTATTACCATAGTCCCAGAGCAATTTCCTGTTTGTGCTTGATGCTGATCTGTCTATATCTCTGTCCCATCTTATCATTGTTCTTCTTTTCATCTTCTGTGTCTCTTTGCCTCTGGAAGTGCTAGAGTGGGACCCCTCTGATTCTGTCTCCGAGGTGAGATTGTGGTATCCCCCTCATTTTCTGTACCCAGTAAGGAGGAATCAGAGCCTTCTGTTACTGAGTAGAATTTCTCCCCTTCAGGGGAGCGGACTCTCCTTCCTTTGCCCCCTTTAAGCCCCCTTGATACACGGCTTTCAACACTTCTCATGCTCCCCCACGTAGAAGATTGCATTAGAGTATTTTTGTCTCCAGGGGTGGGAGCGAGATTTACCTGCATCAGGGCTTCCAACATTTGGGCATTATTGAAGTTTACCGGATCTCCCAGTCCTGACCCCGTCTCCTCCAGCTTCCCGCTGCTCACCTTGTCAGTCCCGCTCGCCGTGATTGTGACTGTGTCTGTGACTGCATTCTCAGCGTTTTCGGCGTTCTCCCCTCTCAGCGCAGCTCCCGCATGAGGCGTGCATGATTGGAGCTCCTGTTGCTTAGCAACCGCCGTGCTTGCGTCCTCGAGGTCGGTGAATGCTGCATCAGCGTTTGTCTCTGTGTTTGTCTCCGCAGAAGACTCGGAAACCAGGATCGCCGGCTGAGCTTCACCTGCAAATGCCTCTGAGACGGTGGGTTGTCTTGGATCTTTGCCGAGTACGGTAATCGGGTGTTTCAGAGTTCAGCTGTCTGTCTGCGAGCGCCTCTGTTGCTGTTGACCTTTAACTCCAGGAGTGCCTGTTTGCACCGCTGCCTTGGATTCCGCCTTTTCTTTGCTAGTTTTTTCCGACTTCTCTCCTTTCTTGAGCTCCTTATTCTCCTCGCTCAGTTCCTCATGTAGAGTTCCTGATAAATAGTCCTCTATCTCAGTATCAACATTTCCCAGATCTTGATCATATAAATCAGAGTAGAATTCTCTAAACACCTCCCTCACATCCTCTACCTTGGTCACAACTTTCCCTCCTTTGTCCTTAATTTCTTTTATTTCTCCCGCTGCCATATTTTGTCTAATGCGGACTGCTAGCATATGGCCTACCCTCTCATTAAATTCATAGCATTTTTCCTTTTTCATTAAATAGTTACTTGCCGCTTTCTTTGCCAAGCTTTCACTGGCCTCGGCTCTTTTCAATTCCATCTCCAATAGGATCTCCTCCAAAGGTTCTTGGCTAATGACCGCTGGATAAGTTGTTGTTCTAATTCCCTTAAGTCATGCAGTCTATTAGTTAATTCTGCTTTTTCATTTTTACTCCTGTGGAGGGTATGGGCCAATGTTTCCCCTCTTATCCCTGCTTTAAAGGAAACCCATACCACCCCTGCGGGTGCCATGCCTCTATTTACTTCCCAGAACTGCCTGATCCATGACTTCATTCTAGTTACATACTCTTCTTCCTTAAGTAGCCCTCTTTCAAACGTCCAGTTATACTCTTTACAGGCAGCACTAAAATTCTGAGGGATAGTTAATACTAGGGGGTTATGGTCTGAGAAGACCCTGGGGAGCCTTTCTATTCTTGAGTCTGGTGCCAAGGAGTTAGAGACCAAAAAGTAATCCAGCCTAGCGATAACCCTGTGAGGAGCAGAGTAAAAAGTGCTGCCCGTCCCAGTGGGATTGTTGGCTGTCCAAACATCTACTAATGCATTGTGAAACATTAAATTACCAATAGCCCTTCGTGTTCTCTTTTTGCGTCCACCCTGCACCCCCCCCGCCCGACAGGCCCAACCCTGACATTCCATTAACATTGAAATCCCCACAAAATATCACTGGTTCTGCCCATAATGCCAATTCGGTATCTAGAAAGTCAAATATCTCAGGTTCGTCCTCGTTGGAGCCGTATACTGAGACAACGGTATACCGTCCCCCAGCTGTTTCCCCTTCTACCATAACCCATCTCCCTCCATTATCTTCCTTCTTTTTCTTTACCTGCATAGCTCTTTTTTTCGCGAGTATAGCTACTCCCTTTGTTTTTGAATCTTGCTGTGTATATGCTAAGACTTCATAACCGAGTTGATCCATAAGGTATTTATCCTTTCCTCTCACATGTATCTCCTGAAGGCATATAACTTCCAATTTTAATAATCTAAACATGGCCGCAACTTTCTGCCTTTTTCCGCCATCGTTTAGCCCACAAATATTAACTGTAGCAATCCTTAAAGCCATCTTATCATAAAGGTTGAACTACCAGATGCCATCCTCTTAAAAATTACTGACACTTGTTTAATCCTGTACTTCTTCTTGCCTTGTGCTGTACATGACCGTGATTCTACTCCACCACCCCGCCTCCCCCACCCCCCGTCAGCCCCCATCCCTTTGCTTACCCCCCCTGGTACAGGCAAATAGGTCAGTCATGACCTATGTGTGGCTGCTCACTGCTGCAGTGTCGCCTCCTTCTCCTACCCAATCTGCCCAAACTGCTAACATATTCAGTACTCTTTTTAGGTATTGAAATATGCCTCTTATGCTGGCTCGGTGTCCTACTCTTCCTGCCCCTTTGATTCTCCGTAATTTCTGCAAGATACTCGCCTGCCTTTATTTCTGAGAAGAACATTCTGACACGACCCCCTGTAATGACTTTCAGCTTTGCTGGAAACATCAGGTATGCTTCAGAGCCCTGGCGCTGAAAGGGAGTGATTAGCTGCCTGAGTTTCCATCTCCTTTCGACGGTCGCGTGGTTAGAAATCTGGCCTTGCAAAAAATTTAACCCCTTCAAATGACCTCTTTTTATCTGGTCTGGCAGACTCCATGACTTCCTGCCGCCTCTAGGTTTTTTCTGCGTAAGTGGGAATCTATGTGCTCTCTGAACTTCTAATTCCCATTGCCACTGCGACTCTGGGTATGCACCTTTCAGCAGCTTTACCACAAACCCCCTTGGGTCCTTCCTTCCACTCCCTCTTCCAAGCCAAGAAGTCTCAGGTTGTTCCGCCGCTGGCGATTCTCGAAATCCTCCAACTTCCATTGTAAGTCCTCGACCACCTTCCCTTGTTCCATTCTGAAAGACTGCCAGTCTGTAACCTCATCCTCCAATCTACCAGTTCTTTCTTCAACCTGTACAACTCTCTCTTCCACCTCTTCGTATCTTTTATTCATTTTCCTAATGCTCGCTTGTATTTTTTTAGTATCTTGTCTGGCTCTCCTACTTTCTATTCTAGCCTCTGCATGCATTTGCTTTAGCATAGCGAACATTCCATCTAGAGTTGCTTGAGGCGGTGGTTCGGCGGTGTCTTGAAAAGCATTGGTGGCATGATTATCAACTCCTTCTTCTATACAGTGTTCCTGATACATTTTAGAAGTATTACCATAGTCCCAGAGCAATTTCCTGTTTGTGCTTGATGCTGATCTGTCTATATCTCTGTCCCATCTTATCATTGTTCTTCTTTTCATCTTCTGTGTCTCTTTGCCTCTGGAAGTGCTAGAGTGGGACCCCTCTGATTCTGTCTCCGAGGTGAGATCTGTGGTATCCCCCTCATTTTCTGTACCCAGTAAGGAGGAATCAGAGCCTTCTGTTACTGAGTAGAATTTCTCCCCTTCAGGGGAGCGGACTCTCCTTCCTTTGCCCCCTTTAAGCCCCCTTGATACACGGCTTTCAACACTTCTCATGCTCCCCCACGTAGAAGATTGCATTAGAGTATTTTTGTCGCCAGGGGTGGGAGCGAGATTTACCTGCATCAGGGCTTCCAACATTTGGGCATTATTGAAGTTTACCGGATCTCCCAGTCCTGACCCCGTCTCCTCCAGCTTCCCGCTGCTCACCTTGTCAGTCCCGCTCGCCGTGATTGTGACTGTGTCTGTGACTGCATTCTCAGCGTTTTCGGCGTTCTCCCCTCTCAGCGCAGCTCCCGCATGAGGCGTGCATGATTGGAGCTCCTGTTGCTTAGCAACCGCCGTGCTTGCGTCCTCGAGGTCGGTGAATGCTGCATCAGCGTTTGTCTCCGTGTTTGTCTCCGCAGAAGACTCGGAAACCAGGATCGCCGGCTGAGCTTCACCTGCAAATGCCTCTGAGACGGTGGGTTGTCTTGGATCTTTGCCGAGTACGGTAATCGGGTGTTTCAGAGTTCAGCTGTCTGTCTGCGAGCGCCTCTGTTGCTGTTGACCTTTAACTCCAGGAGTGCCCGTTTGCACCGCTGCCTTGGATTCCGCCTTTTCTTTGCTAGTTTTTTCCGACTTCTCTCCTTTCTTGAGCTCCTTATTCTCCTCGCTCAGTTCCTCATGTAGAGTTCCTGATAAATAGTCCTCTATCTCAGTATCAACATTTCCCAGATCTTGATCATATAAATCAGAGTAGAATTCTCTAAACACCTCCCTCACATCCTCTACCTTGGTCACAACTTTCCCTCCTTTGTCCTTAATTTCTTTTATTTCTCCCGCTGCCATATTTTGTCTAATGCGGACTGCTAGCATATGGCCTACCCTCTCATTAAATTCATAGCATTTTTCCTTTTTCATTAAATAGTTACTTGCCGCTTTCTTTGCCAAGCTTTCACTGGCCTCGGCTCTTTTCAATTCCATCTCCAATAGGATCTCCTCCAAAGGTTCTTGGCTAATGACCGCTGGATAAGTTGTTGTTCTAATTCCCTTAAGTCATGCAGTCTATTAGTTAATTCTGCTTTTTCATTTTTACTCCTGTGGAGGGTATGGGCCAATGTTTCCCCTCTTATCCCTGCTTTAAAGGAAACCCATACCACCCCTGCGGGTGCCATGCCTCTATTTACTTCCCAGAACTGCCTGATCCATGACTTCATTCTAGTTACATACTCTTCTTTTTTTTGAAAAATTTCTTTATTGGCAGGATAAATGCAGTTATATTAAGCAGTGCAGAGCATTTTGGTACATGAGTCACATATTTGCATCATATGTTCGCACTGACAGGATACACACATTTTTCCATTTTCCATTATGGTACTACAACACCCAAACTAAACTCCCCCCACCCTCGCCCTCCCCCCTTCAGGCACTACCTGTTCACATTTATAGCATCTCGCGGTGACGGACATTCTTATATGTATATACAGCGTGCGTTGTAGAATCCCTGCTGTATGCGTGTTAGGGGTATGTGGGGTTAAACACTGTCATGTTAGTGCCGTTCGTGTGTGTGCACCTGTAGGTTCGTGCGAAGGGTCTCACCTATTGGTGAGCGCCGCATATGTGTCAGTCTATGAGTTGGAGCCCAAGTCCACAGTGTGTTCTGATTCTGAATCGTTCCCCGACTCAAAGGACCCCAGCAAAGCATTCCAGTCTAGGGAAATGGGGTGTTTCCTAAGCCCTCTGCGTTCTTCGCGCTGCAGCGTTGTACTTTCAGCCTTTCCCCACCTCACTAGCTCCGCCCTCCACATCTCAGGGTCTGGTGGCTTGGGGGACTTCCACCTCATAGTGATCGCACGCTTCGCTAATATCATGGCCAAGTCTGTGAACCGTGTGCCTACGCTCTTCCTCCGCTCCACAGGGCCCAGTCCCAGGAGGGCATATTCCAATGTGTTGTATGGTTTGGAAGGGACTAGTCTGGCCAGGTCAGACTGTACCGTGGTCCAGTAGTACCCCAGCTTAGGGCAAGCCCACAGCATGTGAGCCAGTCGGGCATCCTCCCCCCCACACCTTGGGCATGTATCAGGAGTGTCTGGGAACATAGTGTGCAGTCGGTGAGGCGTCAGATAAGCGCGGTGTAGGAGCATGAGCTGTATGAATTTAAACTTCTGGTTCCTCGATACCTTTTTGGGGTATTTCAAGATCCTGTCCCACTCCTTATCTCCGAGCGTTCTCCCAATGTCGTGTTCCCATTTATCTCGCAATGGTCGCAGCGAGATGGCCCTGCCCTCTCTTATGCCATGCGTTATCCACCTGGTCAGGTGGCTGCCAGCCCCCATTAGATATTGCATCGTGATTAGTGGGTTCGTGGGTGGCTCTGTCCCATCAGGGGCCCATGCCTGTGCTATGTAACATTTCACATGTGCGTGCAGCAAGAACGACCTCCCGGGATAGCGGTGTGTAATGCGAAAGTCCTCAAATGTCATCATCTTTCCATCATTAAAGAAGTCCCCCACCTGTGTCACTCCCAAGTCGTGCCAATCCGTAAGCATGTGGTTTGATAGTGTTCGTAGCCCGGCTGGCAACCCCAGCAGTGGTATCGTAGGGGCGTAAGTCGACGTGGGAGACGCGTATTTTACAGCCCGCCTCCAGTGTTCAATCGCTATGCGGAGAAGGGGGGGCGTGGACCTCGGGATCCCCGCCTTCGGGAGCAATAGGGCGTGAACCATCCCTCTGTTCCATTCTGAGTCAGGCATATCAATTTCGTGCAGATTGCGTCCTGCCAGCCAGTAGGCGAGCCATTGCAGTTGACATGCGAAGTTATATGCCCGGAGGTCCGGGACCCCCATACCACCCGCAGACGTGGGAAGCTGCAACTTCTTTAGACTGATACGTCGCCTCCCAGTGCCCCAGACCAATTCAGTCACCAGAGTGTCCAGTGCTTTGAACACTGTGGCGGGGATTTTCAGCGGCAGCCCGGTAAAGTAGTACAACAGTCGTGGCAGGACCACCATCTTGGTGATAGTCACCCTGCCCGCCACCGCTAACGGAAGCGTGATCCAAAATCGCACCTGTGCCCTCAGCTTCGTGATTGCCCTTCCCACGTTGCCCTCTAGCAGGTCCCTTGGATCTCTATACACTTGTATCCCTAGGTAACGGAAGGTGTGCTCCGCCACCTGGAATGAGTAAGGTGCAAAAGGAAGATGAGTTTCCACCCTGGCTGCAGAGAAGAAAAACCCATACGACTTGGGTTCACTAATCGTAAGGCCCGACATAGTGCTGAAGGTGTTAAATATTGCAGGCACAGGGTCTAAGTCCCCTCCCAGGTCTCCAAAGTAGAGTATAATGTCGTCCGCGTACGCTGATACCACATGTGTCTTCCCACCCCTCCGTATACCCCTGTGTGGCGCGGACTCTCGGAGTTTGCACAGCAGGGGCTCAAGCGCTAGTATAAACAATAGCGGAGATAATGGGCATCCCTGCCTGGTACCCTTAGCCACTGCCAATTGTGCTGATATGCACCTGTTAGTTCGGACCCGTGCAGTCGGATATTTGTAAAGTAGTTTCACCCAGCTAATGTACTCTATCGGCAGCCCAAAATATTCGAGTACCGCAAACATGTAGTCCCACTTGATGGAGTCGAAGGCCTGCTTCAAGTCTAGTGATACGCAGCCCTCCGTCTCCGCCTCTCCCGGTGTACCTAGCATGATTTGGCTGAGGCGCCGCAGGTTCATAGCGGTGCTCCTGCCCGGGACAAAGCCACACTGGTCTGGGTGTATAAGTGATGGAATGTATTGAGCCAGTCTGGTCGCTAGTAGCTTACTTAGTATTTTGTAATCCGTGTTCAATAACGATAACGGCCTGTAGTTCGCTATGCACAGGCTGTCCCTGTCTGGCTTCAGCAGTGATACTATTAGGGCTTGTAGTGTGGACTGTGGAAGACCCCGAGCCTTAAGCGCCTCCCTGTATACCTCTAGTAGACGTGGTGCCAGCAGGTCTATGAAGGCTCCATAGAATTCCACTGGAAGGCCATCCGTGCCCGGGGCCTTGTTCCGAGGGAGGGCGCGAATGGCCTGTCGAATTTCTGCTACCGTGATAGGCCTCGCCAACTCTTTCCTCTGTCTCTCTTCTAGCTTCGGTATTTCCAACCCCCTCATGAAGTCCCCGAGGGCCCCATCCGCCATAGGGTCGTGCGGGCCGTATAACGTCCCATAGTAGTCTCGAAACGCCGCGTTCACACTCAGCTGCGTAGTTGCCGTGGTCCCCCCTGGCCAAGTACCTCCATAATGGGCAAGTGTATCGGGTCGTCTTTTACCAGTCGGGCTAATAAAGGTCCTGCCTTATCTGCCTGTGCGTGTTGTCTACTCGTGTACTCACGGTAGTCAAGGATACGCAGTTCCTCTAACAGCTCAGCATGTTGGATGTGTGCTTCCTGTAGGGGCGTGAAAGGCACATTCGTGCCGGCAGCTTCACTCTCCAGTAGTGCTAGACGTCCCTCCACATCCCGGAGTTTGTCCATCACAATGTGCCTCATGCCCACCCGTGTGCTCATCGCTTCACCCCGTATCGTGACCTTAAAAGCATCCCACTCCACCTGGCGGGTGCTCGCTGACCCACCGTTTATGTCAAAGTAATTCACAATGGCCATCTCCAGTGATGCGCGGAAAGTCGTGTCCTCTAATAGGTCTGGGTTAAGGCGCCAGGTTGGTATGGGAGTTGGGATCCTACCCCACTGGAAAGCGACTTCCACCGGGTTGTGGTCTGAGAAGGTTTTCCCCATGTGCTCCGCCGTTAAAACCGACCCTAAGAGTGGCGTGGTGCAGAACACATGATCTATTCTGGTGTGCAACTTGTGTGGTGGCGAATAGAATGTATATTCCCTGTCTAATATGTGTTTGCCTCGCCATGCATCCGTTAATTGCCAACCCTCTGCCCACTGCGCCAGCGCCTCAGCCTGTTTCCTACTTTCCGTGGCCTGTAATGGTGGGTGCGATCTATCCATTGATACATCCAGCACAGCATTAAAATCCCCTCCCAGCATCCAGGGGAAATCAGCCCAATCAGCCAGCACTCCGCCAATCGCCACCAGGAACGCTGATTGGTTCGAGTTCGGTGCGTATACACTTCCCAGCACAACAGGGGAACCATCCAACAACCCTCTAACAAATACATATCTGCCATTCGTATCCGCCCTCATTTCCACCAGTTTGAAGGGGACTGAATTCCTCAGCCACACAGCGGCCCCTCTCGAGAAGGCCGAGTAAGAGGTGGCGAACAATCGACCCTTCCACTTTTTGAGCAATTTCCCACTTTCCGAGGTCGTTAAATGGGTTTCCTGAAGACAGGCAATATTAACCTTCCTGCGGTTCAGTTGGGCTAAGATTCTATGTCTTTTGTGGACCGACCCCATGCCACGAACATTCCAAGTGCACAATTTATAGTCATTAAAGGTCCCCATCCCTAGCGGCAGCAGGTGTAGTCGGTAGATTCCGCACCACGGAGCAGGTATAAGTAAACAGCCAGAAGTCTCGTGCCCGTACAAAAAACAACCCCGTAACTCCCAGGTCCCCGAACAAAACCTTTCGGGATCCAAACAATATAGCCCAACGTGGGCATACCTTACAGTGAAACATGTCTATATGGTGGGGGTCTGGGGCCTCTTACACCAGTCCAGAGTCTGTTGGTAGCACTCCATCACACCAATAGCAAAAAAGTCCCTCCCCCCCGACCGCCTTGCAGTTAGTTCATACGTTACCATCCGACGTTCTGCCCAGCCACAGTCACAGATCATGTGCTTCTTGTGCCGTGATCTTGGGGAACAGTTGCAGGCTATCAGCAGATTCCGACACCTCCGTGTGAGTGGCGGATCGGCTGGCTGACGCGGCAGGGTCCCGGGCGTCGTGCTCAGCCAGGGCGGTCGTTGTCAGTTGCCCTATCCCTTCGGTCCCGGCCAAAGACGGTCCCCCAGAGGCCGCGTGTCGGTGCGCGTGATCCTTGTTGGCTCCCTTCCGGTTGCGACCTCCCCGGCGCGATGATCCCTCTCCGCGATCCTCCTCCAAGGGGTCCTGCGTGTTTGG
This sequence comes from Lissotriton vulgaris, assembly GCF_964263255.1. Taxonomy (NCBI): domain Eukaryota; kingdom Metazoa; phylum Chordata; class Amphibia; order Caudata; family Salamandridae; genus Lissotriton; species Lissotriton vulgaris. The sequence continues at coordinate 19,775 of NW_028255365.1, forward strand.
GGGCGTTAGTGTTACCTCAATCCACTCCGCCGCCTCCTCTGGTGACTCGAAAAAGTAGGACCTATTATTGTAAAGCACTTTGAGTCGTGCCGGGAACAGCAGAGCGTACTTCACATTTCTGTCCCGCAACATGCGCTTAACTCCCAGGAACGTCGAGCGGGCCCTCTGCACCGCTGGGGTGAAATCCGGGTACACCGAAATAGTCTTGTCCTCGAAGCGCAATGGGGCCTTCTCCCTCGCGGCCCTCAGGACCGAGTCTCGGTCTTTGTAGTGTAATAGGCGGGCAATTAGGGGGCGCGGTGACGCTCCTGATTTAGGCGGTCTCGCCGGCATCCGGTGCGCTCTCTCCACACTGTATAGTGGCGTGAGGTCTTGGGGGTCCACTATCTGCTTTAGCCAGTCCTCCACAAATTGGGTAGGGTCCTTCCCCTCGCTTTTCTCCGGAATACCCAGTATGCGCACGTTATTGCGGCGGGCCCGCCCCTCCGCATCATCCAGCTTGTCCCAGATCAGTTTAATCTGCTTGTCCATTTGTTCGAGCTTCGTAGAATGGGATGTTTGTTGTGGGATGAGGTCGTCTAGTGCTATTTTGTGCTCTTTGACTTTCTCCGCCAGCTTCGTATGGTCCGCCTTGAGCAGTGAGAGGCTCGTCGCCATGTTGTCCATTCGGGATTCTAGCGCCTCCCTGGACGCCTTGATTTCAGCTAGTATAAGGTCCAGTTTCACATCCTGGGAAGTCTTGCCCGTTGGGGGGATCATTTCCACGTTCGAGGATGCCAGTGGGTCCTCCGAGCCCGTGGACTGAAGGTCGGTTCCAGCACCGTGGTCCTGCGCCTTGTTCCTGTTCCTGCCCATAATGCGTGTTGCAGGGTAGTGGCTGCAGAGCGTCCCCTATGCTACTGGTCTGGGCCAGCGAAGAGCGAGTCGCAGTCGGGTGGTGCTCCGCCGGTGTCCCCCACGTATAGTTGCCAGGGAGAGGCCACCCGTCGCTGTCCCACCGCGTCGTAACGTGTGCAGGGGGTCTCACCAGCCCCCCCCCAGGGTGCAGCAGGTACTGTGTAGAATCCAGGAATGGCGGTCCACTCTTTCATGGGCTGGTAGGTCGCGCCGTTATTGTGCCGGTGTAAGGGGGGGCGGGGGGGCCACTCAGAGACCGAGTGCTCTCTGCAGCTTGCAACGGCGTTGTGGGGTGCCTGGTATTCCACCGTTGCTCCGTGCACTCGTCAGGCAGAGTCCACACACCGGGGGGGGGGTGGGGCACTGTCCAGCCCACCTCTGTCAGTGTCTCGCGCTGCCCCTCCGGACAGCAGCACTCGGGGTAGAACAGCCTCGGCAGCGTCTTCAGGGAGACCGCAGAGCTCGGCGGGGGCAGGCGCGCTCAGACCTGGTTCACACGCGGTCAGCGTCGCCTCCTCTCCGGGCGGGCAGAACTCTTCGGCGGGCCCCCAGGCAGTGTCCTCACTTGTTCCAGGCGTACAGGGGGTGCGGCAGTTCACCGATCCGTACCACTCCCGCAGGCCGACCGCTGGTGTGCACCGGCTCACCGCCCGTCAGCGGCCCTTGTCGCATCCGCAGCGGACCCGGTCGGCTCCGGCCGCCTCCTCACGCCAGTCCGCCGCCGCACCACGAGGGCCAGGCCTCCTCCACACCACGGCCTGTACTCCGTCGCCTGCAGTCGTCCTCAGTCGCCAATCGGCGTCGGGGGTCCGCACCGCCTCCCGGGACCGGGGGGTCGTATCGTGACAGTCGGGGAGGTGGGGGGATGCAGGATAATTAGCTAGTGATGGTGGTCACGGACGGAGCCTCGCTAGCTCACGTCCGCCATGTTCGGTCCTTGGCCACGCCCCCCGTTACATACTCTTCTTCCTTAAGTAGCCCTCTTTCAAACGTCCAGTTATACTCTTTACAGGCAGCACTAAAATTCTGAGGGATAGTTAATACTAGGGGGTTATGGTCTGAGAAGACCCTGGGGAGCCTTTCTATTCTTGAGTCTGGTGCCAAGGAGTTAGAGACCAAAAAGTAATCCAGCCTAGCGATAACCCTGTGAGGAGCAGAGTAAAAAGTGCTGCCCGTCCCAGTGGGATTGTTGGCTGTCCAAACATCTACTAATGCATTGTGAAACATTAAATTACCAATAGCCCTTCGTGTTCTCTTTTTGCGTCCACCCTGCACCCCCCCCGCCCGACAGGCCCAACCCTGACATTCCATTAACATTGAAATCCCCACAAAATATCACTGGTTCTGCCCATAATGCCAATTCGGTATCTAGAAAGTCAAATATCTCAGGTTCGTCCTCGTTGGAGCCGTATACTGAGACAACGGTATACCGTCCCCCAGCTGTTTCCCCTTCTACCATAACCCATCTCCCTCCATTATCTTCCTTCTTTTTCTTTACCTGCATAGCTCTTTTTTTCGCGAGTATAGCTACTCCCTTTGTTTTTGAATCTTGCTGTGTATATGCTAAGACTTCATAACCGAGTTGATCCATAAGGTATTTATCCTTTCCTCTCACATGTATCTCCTGAAGGCATATAACTTCCAATTTTAATAATCTAAACATGGCCGCAACTTTCTGCCTTTTTCCGCCATCGTTTAGCCCACAAATATTAACTGTAGCAATCCTTAAAGCCATCTTATCATAAAGGTTGAACTACCAGATGCCATCCTCTTAAAAATTACTGACACTTGTTTAATCCTGTACTTCTTCTTGCCTTGTGCTGTACATGACCGTGATTCTACTCCACCACCCCGCCTCCCCCACCCCCCGTCAGCCCCCCTCCCTTTGCTTACCCCCCCCTGGTACAGGCAAATAGGTCAGTCATGACCTATGTGTGGCTGCTCACTGCTGCAGTGTCGCCTCCTTCTCCTACCCAATCTGCCCAAACTGCTAACATATTCAGTACTCTTTTTAGGTATTGAAATATGCCTCTTATGCTGGCTCGGTGTCCTACTCTTCCTGCCCCTTTGATTCTCCGTAATTTCTGCAAGATACTCGCCTGCCTTTATTTCTGAGAAGAACATTCTGACACGACCCCCTGTAATGACTTTCAGCTTTGCTGGAAACATCAGGTATGCTTCAGAGCCCTGGCGCTGAAAGGGAGTGATTAGCTGCCTGAGTTTCCATCTCCTTTCGACGGTCGCGTGGTTAGAAATCTGGCCTTGCAAAAAATGTAACCCCTTCAAATGACCTCTTTTTATCTGGTCTGGCAGACTCCATGACTTCCTGCCTAGCCAAGAAGTTCCCGAGAAAGACTAGCATAGCCCTTGGTAAAGCATCCTGGCTAGCGCCTCTAAGTTTTTTCTGCGTAAGTGGGAATCTATGTGCTCTCTGAACTTCTAATTCCCATTGCCACTGCGACTCTGGGTATGCACCTTTCAGCAGCTTTACCACAAACCCCCTTGGGTCCTTCCTTCCACTCCCTCTTCCAAGCCAAGAAGTCTCAGGTTGTTCCGCCGCTGGCGATTCTCGAAATCCTCCAACTTCCATTGTAAGTCCTCGACCACCTTCCCTTGTTCCATTCTGAAAGACTGCCAGTCTGTAACCTCATCCTCCAATCTACCAGTTCTTTCTTCAACCTGTACAACTCTCTCTTCCACCTCTTCGTATCTTTTATTCATTTTCCTAATGCTCGCTTGTATTTTTTTAGTATCTTGTCTGGCTCTCCTACTTTCTATTCTAGCCTCTGCATGCATTTGCTTTAGCATAGCGAACATTCCATCTAGAGTTGCTTGAGGCGGTGGTTCGGCGGTGTCTTGAAAAGCATTGGTGGCATGATTATCAACTCCTTCTTCTATACAGTGTTCCTGATACATTTTAGAAGTATTACCATAGTCCCAGAGCAATTTCCTGTTTGTGCTTGATGCTGATCTGTCTATATCTCTGTCCCATCTTATCATTGTTCTTCTTTTCATCTTCTGAGTCTCTTTGCCTCTGGAAGTGCTAGAGTGGGACCCCTCTGATTCTGTCTCCGAGGTGAGATCTGTGGTATCCCCCTCATTTTCTGTACCCAGTAAGGAGGAATCAGAGCCTTCTGTTACTGAGTAGAATTTCTCCCCTTCAGGGGAGCGGACTCTCCTTCCTTTGCCCCCTTTAAGCCCCCTTGATACACGGCTTTCAACACTTCTCATGCTCCACCACGTAGAAGATTGCATTAGAGTATTTTTGTCGCCAGGGGTGGGAGCGAGATTTACCTGCATCAGGGCTTCCAACATTTGGGCATTATTGAAGTTTACCGGATCTCCCAGTCCTGACCCCGTCTCCTCCAGCTTCCCGCTGCTCACCTTGTCAGTCCCGCTCGCCGTGATTGTGACTGTGTCTGTGACTGCATTCTCAGCGTTTTCGGCGTTCTCCCCTCTCAGCGCAGCTCCCGCATGAGGCGTGCATGATTGGAGCTCCTGTTGCTTACCAACCGCCGTGCTTGCGACCTCGAGGTCGGTGAATGCTGCATCAGCGTTTGTCTCCGTGTTTGTCTCCGCAGAAGACTCGGAAACCAGGATCGCCGGCTGAGCTTCACCTGCAAATGCCTCTGAGACGGTGGGTTGTCTTGGATCTTTGCCGAGTACGGTAATCGGGTGTTTCAGAGTTCAGCTGTCTGTCTGCGAGCGCCTCTGTTGCTGTTGACCTTTAACTCCAGGAGTGCCCGTTTGCACCGCTGCCTTGGATTCCGCCTTTTCTTTGCTAGTTTTTTCCGACTTCTCTCCTTTCTTGAGCTCCTTATTCTCCTCGCTCAGTTCCTCATGTAGAGTTCCTGATAAATAGTCCTCTATCTCAGTATCAACATTTCCCAGATCTTGATCATATAAATCAGAGTAGAATTCTCTAAACACCTCCCTCACATCCTCTACCTTGGTCACAACTTTCCCTCCTTTGTCCTTAATTTCTTTTATTTCTCCCGCTGCCATATTTTGTCTAATGCGGACTGCTAGCATATGGCCTACCCTCTCATTAAATTCATAGCATTTTTCCTTTTTCATTAAATAGTTACTTGCCGCTTTCTTTGCCAAGCTTTCACTGGCCTCGGCTCTTTTCAATTCCATCTCCAATAGGATCTCCTCCAAAGGTTCTTGGCTAATGACCGCTGGATAAGTTGTTGTTCTAATTCCCTTAAGTCATGCAGTCTATTAGTTAATTCTGCTTTTTCATTTTTACTCCTGTGGAGGGTATGGGCCAATGTTTCCCCTCTTATCCCTGCTTTAAAGGAAACCCATACCACCCCTGTGGGTGCCATGCCTCTATTTACTTCCCAGAACTGCCTGATCCATGACTTCATTCTAGTTACATACTCTTCTTCCTTAAGTAGCCCTCTTTCAAACGTCCAGTTATACTCTTTACAGGCAGCACTAAAATTCTGAGGGATAGTTAATACTAGGGGGTTATGGTCTGAGAAGACCCTGGGGAGCCTTTCTATTCTTGAGTCTGGTGCCAAGGAGTTAGAGACCAAAAAGTAATCAAGCCTAGCGATAACCCTGTGAGGAGCAGAGTAAAAAGTGCTGCCCGTCCCAGTGGGATTGTTGGCTGTCCAAACATCTACTAATGCATTGTGAAACATTAAATTACCAATAGCCCTTCGTGTTCTCTTTTTGCGTCCACCCTGCACCCCCCGCCCGACAGGCCCAACCCTGACATTCCATTAACATTGAAATCCCCACAAAATATCACTGGTTCTGCCCATAATGCCAATTCGGTATCTAGAAAGTCAAATATTTCAGGTTCGTCCTCGTTGGAGCCGTATACTGAGACAACGGTATACCGTCCCCCAGCTGTTTCCCCTTCTACCATAACCCATCTCCCTCCATTATCTTCCTTCTTTTTCTTTACCTGCATAGCTCTTTTTTTCGCGAGTACAGCTACTCCCTTCGTTATTGAATCTTGCTCTGTATATGCTAAGACTTCATAACCGAGTTGATCCATAAGGTATTTATCCTTTCCTCTCACATGTATCTCCTGAAGGCATATAACTTCCAATTTTAATAATCTAAACATGGCCGCAACTTTCTGCCTTTTTCCGCCATCGTTTAGCCCACAAATATTAACTGTAGCAATCCTTAAAGCCATCTTATCATAAAGGTTGAACTACCAGATGCCATCCTCTTAAAAATTACTGACACTTGTTTAATCCTGTACTTCTTCTTGCCTTGTGCTGTACATGACCGTGATTCTACTCCACCACCCCGCCTCCCCCACCCCCCGTCAGCCCCCCTCCCTTTGCTTACCCCCCCCCTGGTACAGGCAAATAGGTCAGTCATGACCTATGTGTGGCTGCTCACTGCTGCAGTGTCGCCTCCTTCTCCTACCCAATCTGCCCAAACTGCTAACATATTCAGTACTCTTTTTAGGTATTGAAATATGCCTCTTATGCTGGCTCGGTGTCCTACTCTTCCTGCCCCTTTGATTCTCCGTAATTTCTGCAAGATACTCGCCTGTCTTTATTTCTGAGAAGAACATTCTGACACGACCCCCTGTAATGACTTTCAGCTTTGCTGGAAACATCAGGTATGCTTCAGAGCCCTGGCGCTGAAAGGGAGTGATTAGCTGCCTGAGTTTCCATCTCCTTTCGACGGTCGCGTGGTTAGAAATCTGGCCTTGCAAAAAATGTAACCCCTTCAAATGACCTCTTTTTATCTGGTCTGGCAGACTCCATGACTTCCTGCCTAGCCAAGAAGTTCCCGAAAAAGACTAGCATAGCCTTTGGTAAAGCATCCTGGCTAGCGCCTCTAAGTTTTTTCTGCGTAAGTGGGAATCTATGTGCTCTCTGAACTTCTAATTCCCATTGCCACTGCGACTCTGGGTATGCACCTTTCAGCAGCTTTACCACAAACCCCCTTGGGTCCTTCCTTCCACTCCCTCTTCCAAGCCAAGAAGTCTCAGGTTGTTCCGCCGCTGGCGATTCTCGAAATCCTCCAACTTCCATTGTAAGTCCTCGACCACCTTCCCTTGTTCCATTCTGAAAGACTGCCAGTCTGTAACCTCATCCTCCAATCTACCAGTTCTTTCTTCAACCTGTACAACTCTCTCTTCCACCTCTTCGTATCTTTTATTCATTTTCCTAATGCTCGCTTGTATTTTTTTAGTATCTTGTCTGGCTCTCCTACTTTCTATTCTAGCCTCTGCATGCATTTGCTTTAGCATAGCGAACATTCCATCTAGAGTTGCTTGAGGCGGTGGTTCGGCGGTGTCTTGAAAAGCATTGGTGGCATGATTATCAACTCCTTCTTCTATACAGTGTTCCTGATACATTTTAGAAGTATTACCATAGTCCCAGAGCAATTTCCTGTTTGTGCTTGATGCTGATCTGTCTATATCTCTGTCCCATCTTATCATTGTTCTTCTTTTCATCTTCTGTGTCTCTTTGCCTCTGGAAGTGCTAGAGTGGGACCCCTCTGATTCTGTCTCCGAGGTGAGATCTGTGGTATCCCCCTCATTTTCTGTACCCAGTAAGGAGGAATCAGAGCCTTCTGTTACTGAGTAGAATTTCTCCCCTTCAGGGGAGCGGACTCTCCTTCCTTTGCCCCCTTTAAGCCCCCTTGATACACGGCTTTCAACACTTCTCATGCTCCCCCACGTAGAAGATTGCATTAGAGTATTTTTGTCGCCAGGGGTGGGAGCGAGATTTACCTGCATCAGGGCTTCCAACATTTGGGCATTATTGAAGTTTACCGGATCTCCCAGTCCTGACCCCGTCTCCTCCAGCTTCCCGCTGCTCACCTTGTCAGTCCCGCTCGCCGTGATTGTGACTGTGTCTGTGACTGCATTCTCAGCGTTTTCGGCGATCTCCCCTCTCAGCGCAGCTCCCGCATGAGGCGTGCATGATTGGAGCTCCTGTTGCTTAGCAACTGCCGTGCTTGCGTCCTCGAGGTCGGTGAATGCTGCATCAGCGTTTGTCTCCGTGTTTGTCTCCGCAGAAGACTCGGAAACCAGGATCGCCGGCTGAGCTTCACCTGCAAATGCCTCTGAGACGGTGGGTTGTCTTGGATCTTTGCCGAGTACGGTAATCGGGTGTTTCAGAGTTCCGCTGTCTGTCTGCGAGCGCCTCTGTTGCTGTTGACCTTTAACTCCAGGAGTGCCCGTATGCACCGCTGCCTTGGATTCCGCCTTTTCTTTGCTATTTTTTTCCGACTTCTCTCCTTTCTTGAGCTGCTGATTCTTTTGGGGAATACTATTCGCCAGGGCAGATCGTTTGTTTGCGCTTGTAAGTTTCGAGACTGCACCAGCGTGCTGTGCCATCTCTGTGATTGCTCTGACACCTCGAGTGTAAACTTTCCTCCAGTGTCTTCCGAGAAGGATGAAGAGAGTTGCCAGGGTCTTCTGTATCACCCTAGTACTTCGTTCGTTATTAGTCTTGTTAGGTCTTTGGAGACTCGGCATCTCTTATTCAGACTTCCAGCTGCATGTCCCGTGGGTCAGGAGGAGTAGATGCGACTGCCCTCTACAGCAGCATAGCGGCCATCTTGCCTAATGACATATTTTTTAAATTGTTTATTTTATAATATTTTTTCAGAAACTTTTTTATTTGATTGTAAAAATAATTCTAATTTTTCAAAATGTCTTTTTAATATTTTTAATAATTTGTTATTTTTTCAAATTCCAGTAAAAACATTTTTTACAATCTTTTCTAACTTTTTTTTTCTTCTTATTTTTCTTTTTTTGAAAACCTTTATTCATAAAAGAAGGAGGTACATGCGCAGGCCCACAACCAACAGTCAATGAAATAGAAGAAACTAGAGCAAATCAGTGAACAGGATATATCGAAGTATATAAGGGGTTGTTGTGGGACTCGCAAACAGGATATGAGGTTTTCATTTTAAAAGTTTAGAAGAGAAGTGGGGGCTGCAACAACAAGGACAACACACCTCAAAGGATGGAAGCACCAAGGAGACGAAAGGGATTTTACCCCAAGTACCATCGGAGATAAGCAACGACAAAAACATCTATGCAATCTGGGCAGCCATGGCGACAATATTGGACAGTAAGCCATAGTACGATAATCCACATTTCTAAAATCACCCCAGAGAGCCTACCCACCAAGAACAGAAAAACAAAGGCTCAACAAAAAGCCGGAAGAAGAGAAAGAAAGGTGCGAGACCAAGAGACAGCCAACCCTACTAAAGAGGAAAGAACCCTCCCAAAGACGGAAAAGAGCGATAGGGACCATAGAACAAAACAAACTAAAATAACAAACCCCCCCCACACCCGCCACCCTGCACCCCTGTAATGGCGACGGCCTAACCCACTAACAGCGTGCCTGTCACCCCGAAACTGCCCTACAGAAGGGAAAATATAAGAAGAAGCGGAGGAGGAGAAAAAACAAACAAGCCCCCGGACACCTAGCACCCCCCACCAGCGGCGACCTCCCCATAACACAATCATCATCAAGCAACAGTAAACAGTCAGCAATATTATGGGGAGGATAGTCACCATAAAAACCCCACCCCTCCCCTACCCTGAGCCCGGTGAGGGATTTGGTGTAGTCCCGGCAAAATTAAACGGAGCAACCCCAGGGAAACAGAAGTCAACCCTGCAAGTCTCACGGGGAGATCCATTACCAAAGGCATAGCAGTTGCAAACAAAGGGAGCGTCTCAGATGGTCCGAAGCAGTGGCAAGGGGCGAATAAACCTCAAAGTCAAAGTCAGCCCTGACCAGTGCGAATCCGTTCCGGAGCACATCCCGACTAAGCCATATCCGACCAGAGGCAGCCAAAGCGTCCGTGGCGGAGCAGGGCATTGAAGATGGAACAAAGTCCGGTCACAAAATCGCGGCATCCCTCATGCAGACGGGCCGAGACAAAGGAAAATGGCGAGCCCCGTAAACGGGACCCTGAGACTCGACAAGGAAGTGCAGGACAGCCAGCGATGATACACCATAGGATAGGAGATGTAGAGGGAAGACCGTGTAATGTAGAGGATGAGGGAAAAGTGAGGTCGACTCCCAGTGAAACAAAGTCTGGCTGCCGCACGGGCTCCTCGAGATGGCGGGTCAATTCACTCGACTGGACCGCAGATTTCTGTTCAGGCGCTATAGCGTCCGTGGCCGGTCTCGAGCAAAGATCATCCAGTTTCTCCGCCAGGGAGACACATGTGTCGGTAAATTGCGAGCGGAGCGCCCCAATCGCCGCCATTACGGATCTCAGTGAATGTGTGCCATCCACCCGCTCCATCCCGGTGTCCAGAGGACGGAGGGGGACACAATCTCCAGCCAACATCGCCGGGCTCCGGGTACACATTTGGCGATAGTAACAACACGGGCGCCCCAGACTAGCAAACTCAGCACACACACCGGCCGCGGGTGCAGCCCGTCAGCCCCCGGGGCGGGAAACGAGGGTCAGGCACACAACCCACAGTCACGGTGCAGGAGAATCACAACACAGCACAGTGTCTCATCTCCGGCATCATACATCAACGAGGACAATGGACTCAAAGGTGGAAAAAATATTCAGGCCTGGAAGACCGGCCACAATCGCGGTCCCACAGCCGATGTTGATCAGGTCCCTCTCGGGTATTTCAAAAATCGAGGTCCCGGTGGCAGCCCGGGAATAGGCCAAAGATGGAACACAACATAACTTCGTCGCTGAAGTGGACAGAAAATCCGGGAAAACACCGCTAGCATCAGGCAACATTCATACGTCCAGGCCCAGGGCGTGGGTAGAGGATAGACAACAGGATCGACGGGCCGCCGGTGGAGGTCCGCGGAGCCGGGAGCTTATGCGGCCATCTTGGTTCACGGCGTAGCTCCTCCTCCCTTTTCTAACTTTTAAAGCATTTTTTATAACTTTTTTTTCCCTATTTTCCCAACATCCGGCATCCACCCCATGTCTGCTATAGGCGCACTGCTGCACAACAGCATTCATTTTCAAAGGATTATTCCATTTTCACCTACTCCTCCGTGAGTGCCACATCCACTTGATCCTCATAAAGCAAGCTGTTACATCTGTATGTTGTTGTTGCTCTTTCTTATCCTTCCTGAGTGTACATGAAAGTTTATGGTGGTGTGGTTTCACGAATGGATACACTGTATTGGTAATTATTTAAAACTTAAATAACGAAACCACACTAAATTATATTGTTTGTTTGTAATACTAATTCAACTGCAACAATGGCACTTTTCACTAACGTTCTTCTTGCTTGTTTGCTTTTAGGTGCACAAGAGAAGAAGAGACATCACCCACAGTACTGCCAGACAGAAGGCATGTGAAAGAGATGAATTGACAGAGTGGATACAAACAGGCTAATGGGTGCTCTACAACATATTATCAGGGTATATTTAAAGAGTATATCACATTTGGTGCATCTAAGAGGGTGGTTGTGTATCCAACATCCACAAGTCCTGCAGGTGCAGAAACAAACAAAAAAGTACCCTCTGAGCACACTATTATTAATTCTCTCTGTAGATATAGCACCAGTCTTATTGGGAAATGTCACTATTCAGTAAATCCGAAATAGATAGTCCAAATCTTCTCCAATTAAGGTTTCAAAGTTCATCTGTATTTATTTTCATGTCATCAGTCATTTCTTGACAATCACTTGTTCCTGGTACATCAGTCAACACGTGTTTCGTCGTGCGATATACAACACATTGACTTCCTCAGGGCTGCAACCAAATAAACAATACCCATAAGGTTGACACGATCTACCGATGGCTTTTTGATTAGTAGTGTGTAAAGTAAAGACACACAAACCAAAGTAGATTAGCTCTGCATAGTGTATAGGTTTGTAAAGAGAGAAGATGGAAAGATAGTTTTACCACTCCAAGTATACAGTACACCCATATTTAGTGAGTATATATCTAACCTTATACCAAAGGAAGCATTCCATTATGCTAAGTTCCATGCAATAAAACTCAAGATTCACCTAAATATCCAAAGTTTCCTCAAGAGTGATATCCTCCTCTGAGTTCAACCATATGTCAAATCTAAGAGAAATATAATAACCAAATTTAAATCTGTACCCTCTATATCAATCCTTTCTCACATCTGGATACCATATAATGATCACATGGATAGGATCTGGGGTTCTTTACAATGGTCCTCACCACCACTTTATTTAAGCCATCCCCAAACTAACCAATAACAATAACTCAAGGTCGGAAATTTCAAATCTATTACCTCTTTACGCCACATCTGTGTGTGTATACTTTATCCTCCTTTTCAGTATTCAGATACTTGCTTCCGATATAGTTATAACTAAAATAAACATAAGCATCTCATATATTCATGCGTACAGATCTGTCGTCTCATCCTATTATTATATGCACCTACACTCACCATACATGTAGTGATCCTGAGTTAAAAAGTCCCCAGACTTCATATATATATTCGTAATCCCCCGACTGCAATAAAAGATACCTTCAATTACTTTCCGGCAATAACATCTCTTGTTCTTTCAAACACCGAACTTCTCATGCTATGTAGCACTCACCCTCGGCGCGCGACACCTTAAATTACGAGGTCCTCGGTCTTCTTCAGACAGTAACTATCGTCACTACTCCGTACGGCGTTCAGCACAGGCGCCATCTTTGAGTGTCTATTTATCCTCAATAGGCATGGGTGCCATCTTGTAATGGGTCCGTATATTTAAAGTCAAATAACGCTATCGGTTCTTACTCGTACTGGTTTTCTACTATCCTTAATTCTTAATTTGAGCCTCATGTATCTATTAGTCACTATAATTATACACACAATCATGTTTTATCTTTATCTAAGATCAGTCACCCCATATTAACGCCTTTACTACTATCGTTATTTTCCATGATATGATGGCCGCCATCTTGGAGTGTACATTGCTCCTATTAATTATCACATTCTCTTGTATTTCATGTGCCCGAATTATCCATAATACAGTCATACAATTCATAAATAATATCGATCACTTTCTTTGGATCTTATCGTTAAATATCCACGACTTAGTCCTTACATTATCCATTCCAAAGTAAATCATCTTGTATAGAGGGGATTAAGGTGTAGTAAACATATATCAAAGATAAGTCAAAATACAGGGTTTGAAAATATCTAAACCCGTGATATTAGTTCATTTTCAGGGGATGGGGAGTGAGAGATTAAAGAAGTGTCCGTTCATGCCGGTCCGACATGAGTCACAATCCCATATCAATTCTCCCATCAATTCAATACGTTTCTAACTGTCAATACAATTGAAGACTGTGTAAAATCTCATTATTCAATGCAATATATACATATTCATTAAGTATCCGTGTATAATAGTCCGTCATGATTCACAATAATATATCAGTTCTCCCATCAACTTAATACATTTCTATATGTCTTTTTTTTTTTTTTTTTATATTTTTATTGACGTCTTTTGCATTAATATACAAAGCACGGCATCATTGATACAAACCAAAAATTAGAGGAGGAAAAGTATAAACCAATAATTCATATATCAGAATAAGAAACAATGACTAGATCATCAGCAGGTGAGGGTGAAGTTTCCAAAGATAAAATAGAACACAAATTAGGTCATAAAAAATACCATTAACAAATGTAACATATATTTTCATATTGAACAACATCAATATTGTATTTGCACCAAGTTAATATTTCTTGTCTGTAGGCAGTCCAGCATTTCTCATTATTCTTCCTCCTTCCATCGAGTTATAGGATCCCATATTGTATCCCCCAACTTCCTGCCCTTTTTTCCCTTCCTTGCGTATATCACTTTCTCCATTTTATATGTTATTAGTAATTTAGCCAGCCATTTATGGAAGGAAGGTGGTACAGGATCTATCCATGCAGAGGCTATACATAATCTCATGATAGACATAGCAACAAACAAAAATTCCCTCCCACGAAAAGAACGTGTATCCTCAGCATTTACTCCTAGTAGGATAGTTCCTGGGGTTAAAACAATTTCGCTTTCTATAATTTTACTTATAAAACATTCGATTTCCTTTTTGAGTAAATCTAAACGGGGGCATAAAGCAAATACATGTTCCAAGTCGGCATCCGAGCTTCCACACCTATAGCATGTAATACCCACTAACCCTCCCCATTGAGCTATTTTAGCCGGTGTATAATACAGGTGGTAAAGTGTTTTATAGTGTTGAGCCTGTAGTGGTGCAGCACATAGTAATGATTTCCCCATTTCTAGAGAGATACCAAAACTTTCAGAACTAATTGTAAGATTATCCCTCCATTTTTCACTCCACTTTTGATGGTCATCTTGCTTTAGTTTCATCAATTCAGCATACAATCTTTTAATTGTGCAATTCACTCCTTTCTGAATAATTTCCATTATAGCATTACGCCTGAATCCCAGTGCACCACCTTTCTTTGGCAGGAGGAGACTCCTAATCTGCAGAAATTTAAAGAATTGCCTTGCTTCTAGGTTGTATCTATCTTGCAGATCTTTAAATTGTAGAAAACAATGTTCCCCCCTAATATCTCCAATGTTTCTGATTCCCCTTTTTTCCCACTCTGCCATTATAGGTCCCGAAAAAATATCTTGTGGGAGAGTTGGATTATGTAATAAGCTCGTATAAGAATTAAATTTTCCCAAGCCAATTTTTTTAGCAAAACTTTTCCAAATTTCGAATGCAGCTATTAATATCTTGAACTTTGTCCTCTTGTAATAACTAGCCTCTGTGAATTTCAGGAGAACATCCTTTGCTTCCGTTCCCAAAGTTAGGCCATATATTGCTAATGATCCGTATTTACTCCACTCCTCTCCTACACTACCCTGTTCGCCTCCCATTACACCAACCATATTCTGTAAAGCCGCCGCCCAGTAATAGGATTTTAAATCTGGGACTCCCCAGCCTCCCCTTTCTCTTGGCAGTGTCATGTATCTAAGAGCCCTTCTCGTTTTCCCTTTCGCCCAAAGAAATCTATTTAACATACTCTCTAATTTTTTAAATATTTTATTATCGAAGAAAAGCGGTATTGCCCTAAATAGATATAGAAATTTTGGAAGGATAATCATTTTTACTATATTAGATCTTCCCACTATTGAGAGGTGTAAATTATCCCATCTATCCAGGTCTTTCTCCACCTTCTTAATTAAGGGGGAAATGTTCCTTTCCACCAAGTTATCCAGGTCTGCCATTATGGTAACCCCTAGATATGTACCTTCTTGGATTACTCGGTTGTCTGAGCATGTAGTATACGAGTTCTTGATTATCTGTGTTTTTGTTGTATTTAATTTGTATCCCGAGATTCTGCCAAATTTCATCGCCTCAAGCTCAAGGTGTTGTATAGCTTCAGATGGGTTTGGAGAGATAACAGCGATGTCATCTGCGTAGGCTAAGATTTTACATTGCCCCATAAGCGTTATAACTGGTGTTATCATCGCTGATGCCTCTATTTTACGTATAAGCGGGTCCAGATATATAGCGAACAATAAGGGTGAGCAGGGGCACCCTTGTCTGGTGCCTCTTTTTATATGAAATTTTCCTGTGTTTCCACTGTTCACTCTTAGTGTCGCTACTGGTTCTAAGTAAAGAGTTTGTATGGCTTTAATAAAACCTTGTTTGATTCCTGTTCTAGCTAGTGCATACCAAAGGTAGGTCCAGGAGACCCGATCGAATGCCTTTTCTGCATCTAGTAACATCACTGCTATCGGGTCCCCTGTGACTGCCGAAACGTCAAATAGAGTTATTGCCTTCCGTATATGGTGGGTGGTTCCTCTCCCTGGTATAAAACCGTGTTGACAGCTGCTAACGATTTTATCTACAATTCTTGCCAGCCTTGATGCTAGGGTTTTAGAGAAGACTTTTGCGTCTGCATTAAGTAGGGTTATAGGCCTGTACGAGCCTGGTTCCTCTGGCTTTTTGCCCTTTTTTAATATTACGACCACCTCTGCGCCCGCCCATGATTTAGGCGATGTTATGCCCAATTGTGCACCTTGCATCACCTTCACCATTTCTTCTCTCAAGGAATCCCAAAATACTTTATAGAATTCAATGGGAATTTGATCAGGGCCTGCTGCTTTACCAGAGGGTAGATTCCATATTGCTTGCTTTATTTCTTCTGACTGCAGCTCTTCTTCCATCCCATATGCTTCCTCTTCCTCTATTGAATCTACAGGGATATCCTCGAGATACTCCCTCATTTCTTCCTTATCTTTTAGCGGGTCACGGCCGTATGTCTCGTCATCATATAACTTCTCATAAAATATCCTAAAAACTTCTCTTATTTTAGTCGAGTCTGTATGTATCATACCCGCGGCGTCCCTAATTTCCCTCACTATGTCTACAGATTCTTGTTGTCTTGCTCTAGTAGCCAGTATCCTACCAACTGTTTCACTCAGCTCATAGCACTTCTCCCTTTTAGTGTTGTAAATTTTCGCCGCTTTACTGGCAATCTCACCCTCTGCCTCACCTTTGGCTTTCACTAGTTCTACCCATGCTTTTTCGATATCCCGCCCCAACGCCACACAATTTTCTAGATTTTCTTCTGCCATCAAGACATTCGAAGCTAATTCTAGATTCCTCAACTGAGCTTGTTTCCTTTTATAAGTATTATAACTCATCGTTTCACCTCGTATTCCAGCTTTAAAAGTGTCCCAAACAATTCCCATTTCTGCTGTATCTTTGTTAAATGAAAAAAATTCAGTAATCCATTTGTTCATGTATTCTATATAGTTCTCGTCTTTCAGAAGCTCTCTTTCAAAGGTCCAGTTCGTGTGTTGTCTAGTACTTGTTTTTGTTGTTATAGTAAGTACTAGCGGATTATGGTCGCTTAGGACCCGTGGCAGCCTTTCAATCTTCGAGTCAGAGATACTAGTACTTGAAATAAAAAAATAATCTAATCTTGCACATGTTTGGTGCGGTGCAGAGTAATATGTGTACCCTTTATTATCCAATATCTTTTTCCCCCATACGTCTGAAAGAGCATTGTTTAACACCAGACTATGTAGTGCCTGAAATACTTTTTTTTTCCTACCGCCATACTTTCCAAAAGAACCCAGTCCTAATCCGTCTGCACCATTAATATTAAGATCACCTCCCAGTATAATATTTGGTGCCCAGGTTGCTAATTCTACATCTAGAAATTGAAATATTTCAGGATCGTCCTCTGTTGATCCATATACATTTACCAATGATTTCCACTCTCCATCAATCCAACACTCAACCATAGCCCATCTTCCCCATTTATCTTGTGCTTTCTTTCTGGTTAGGACGTTATTGTTCCTAGCTAAAATAGCTACTCCCCTTTTTTTGACCCCTTGGCTTGAGTGAACTAGTACCTTAAATCCTAGCTGTGATAAAACGAAAGCTTGTGTTGTTATTATATGAGTTTCCTGGATATATACAAAGTCTAGATTCACTTGTTTCAGCATTAATGCTACTTTCGCTCTTTTTTGGGGATCATTTAGCCCACAAACATTCCAGGTTGCAATTCTAATCCCCATTATCCATGTTCTCCCATCTCCTTTCCCTACTACCCTCTCTACTGTACATTATCTGCATATTGATCCTCCATTTCGTTAACTTTTGATCAGGGTTATTTATTGTATTACTTCCTTTCCTTTTTCTCACCCCCTCCTGTTCCCTGTGACCAAAGAGTATATTTTTTAACCTCTTCCCCTCTGTTTTTTTTTTTTCCCTGCCGTGCCCTGTTCCCCGTGTGGTTCCCACCCCCCACCCCTTCCTCTTTCCCCTCCCTCCCCACCCTTTCCCTTACTGGCAAATAGGTCAATCCTGACCTATATGTGACAGCCGTGCCCTCCCAGGGGAGTCTCGCCCGGCCACCCCCCATGCTAGAACGTTCTCAGAATATAATCACATCATCTTAAAAGAAATTGACTCAGTTATCTCTTTGAGATAGAAACTACTTGTTTTGTGGTCTCTGTGTGATCCAATTGTCCGTTTCGTTCTCTATGTCTTCTTTCTTCTCGAAGATAGGTCAAGTATTCTTGAGCAACAATTTCCGAAAAAAAAGTTCTGAACTGTCCATTAAACCCCACCCTCAATCAGACGGGAACAGTAAATAAACTTCACAGCCTAGATTTTGGAATGGTACTATAAGTTGCCGCATCCGCCATCTTCTCTCAACTGTTGTGTGACAAAAGTCTGGACGGGCAAAGAAGGTTATGTCTTTATATGTGCGTTTCTTAGTAGGTTTAGCTTTCGTAATCACTTCCTCCCTTAGCAAGTAATTTCCTACATAGACTAGAATTGCCCTTGATCTTGCACCCGCATTGCCTTTTTTCTGTATCAGTGGGAAGCGATGTGCCCGTTGCACTTCCTTATCCCAGTCCCATGTGTCCATTTCTGGGAATGCACCTTTCATCAGATCTACAACAAAGGCTCTCGTGTCACCCCCTTCTTTGCCTTCTTCCACTCCTAAGAGTCTTATATTGTTTCTCCTCTGGCGGTTTTCAAAATCTTCGAGTTTCCATAAGATATCAGATTCAGTTTTTCCCTGGGTCTGTCTGAATTCCTGTATTTCTGCCATTTCATCCTCCATTTTGCCAGTTCTCTGTTCTACCTCCGCTAGTCTACCTGTTACTTCAGAGTACATGTCCTGAAGGTTGTGAAGAGATTTCTGTATTTTTTTATTAGCCCGCTTGGCTCTTTGACTTTCCTGCCGTGCTTCTCCTTGGATTTGTTTCATTGTGGCAAGTAATATGTCAAATCTGTCCTTATTCGGATCACTTTCGGCCCCCTCGATTGTATTAGATATTTCTCTTGACGACATCATTCCCTTCTTACTCCTACTCGTACTCGTACTCTTATTTGTGCTCTCGCTCTTTTTGCTTACTAAGGTTCTTCCTCGGTGTTTACCCTTGACCTTGTGGGTTATACTTTCATTTTTAGATTGTAGATCTTTTTTTACCTTTCTCTTTTTTGAGCATACAAGGTCATCCGTCTCTTGTGAATCACTCATTGAATAATCTTCCATCTCCGCGGAAGTAGTGGATAATGAGTCTGACCCTTCCCCCTCCTCCTCTTCCTCACTCTCCTCCTCCTCCTCCACCTCCTCCACCTCCTCCTCCACCTCCTCCTCCTCCAACAGCTCGCTATTGTCGCTATAGCTACTGCCCTCATTATCCTCGTTATTCAGTGGCGTTTTTAGCAGAGATACATTTTTTATTTGGCTGTTACATCTGCCCTTATTCTTGTTCCTATTCTTATTCTTATTCTTGTTCTTTTTCTTGGGAATTGCTCCTCGCTTAGCTGCCTCTACCTCTGCCTTTTGTGACATTTGTGATTTAGTTATGTCAGTGCCAATGCCGTTTGATACTACCGTGACGCTAACGGTAGACTCATGAATATCACATCCTTCTGTGCCTTTTGTACCTTTTGTAACTTTTGTGGCTTTAGAAGCTTCTGGCGCTGTTCTAGGCTCCTTAATGAAATCCTCTAATTTGCTGCTCAGAATATACCCTTCACATACATCTTTTTCATTTACCCTGGTACTGTCATGCGCCATATCCACAACCATGTCCACAGCTGCCTTATCCAAATCCATGTTCCTAGCATCTCTAGCATCCCTTTTGTGTTTAACACCACCTTCAAGTGCCTCTTTTTCCTTATTTTCCTCGTTATTCTCACTTACTGCCACAGTTTCAGTTCCTTCACTAGCCCTATGTCTCATGTGCCTGCTGGCCAATCCATCTGATCCATCTGCGCCCCCGTTACCTGACATTGCTCTGTGTTCTCTATCTCCACCTTCGCCTCCAAGACCATCGCCGCCTTCTTCCTTGCGAAGGATTACCTCCAGTTCCTCCAGTTCCTGTTTCTTTGATTCTACGATATTAGCCCCGCCCCCACAAAGGTCTCCGCCTCTGCTGGATACTCCGCCTACATAGGCCTCCCGGCTCACACACTCTGTAACTTCGATCGAAGGAGGATGTACGCGCTTATCTTCTGCCTCCGCCTCGGGCTCCTGCTGAATGGGGACTTCAGTACACACCGATGTTCCATGCGCTCCATGTGCCTCCTCTACTTCATGCGCCTCAGGCTTATTCCTCTCCTTACCCGTCGTGGGTTCTGCAGCCTCCGTTTGTGCGCTTGCGGAAGTCTCTCCCCCCTGTGCTACAGCGAGTGAGTGCATCTCAGTCGATCCGCTCCTTGCTCTGCTCAGTCCGTTTCCAGGGGACTGCTGGGTCAGGGGAGTTCTGTCCGCCTCTGCTGTGTCATCCTGCATCCCGTCGGAGCCGGATCCATGCCCCCTCTGCACCGAGTCTACCCCTGCAGCAATCCCGATTTCCAGTGCTGAGGGCTCCATCTCGGCTCTCTCAAGTTCTTTTGATGTAGACGTAGATACTTTGGCTGTAGCTACTGATGAGGATGTAAAAGACGATGGCCCCCTCGCTTGAAATGATTCAAAAATCAAAGGCTGCCGCAGTATAGCTTCTGTTGCAGTATCCAGTACAGGTAAGTCCCTGCGTCGCTCCTCCTTTCTCCTCAAACTTGCGAGGAGCCGCTCTTCCTCCCTTCTTTTAGCTGCCTCTCTTCGTGTCTGCGCCCTTTGCTGTGCCTTCGTTTGTAACTTCACAGTTGGTGTTCCAGGGTCACTGAAATTTTCCACTTCTTCTTCTTGTCTCTGCTTCTGGGTAGTCCTCGGCACCTTAGGGGCCAAGGCACGTTTGACAGTCCTCCAAACCTCTTTACACGCTGCTAGCCGTTCCTTAGCGTTTGAGAGCACCTTAGATATTGTCTTGGAAAATGCTCTAGTCAACCCCGCATGCCATCTGGGTCTTGATGGGGGTGCAGATGGTGCACTTAATATGCTCACTTTGTTCGGATTTTCAATCAGCATGTATCTACCTCCTCTGGTGCCGCCACCCAAACGAACTCGCACGTACTTCTTCTTAGCCCAGCTCATCAGAAAAATCCACTATCATTAAGACCTCCGACCTCTGTAACCTGTATCCTCGTGGGTCATTTTAGAGAAGATTTTTTTTCAAAAAACTGAGCCAAGCCATTGTGATCAACCATAAGATAGCTGTAATCACAGGAGAGTGACCGAGTGCAGCTACCCCCTACGGACTGTCGGCAGCCATCTTGCTTCTCTATATGTCAATGCAATTGAGGGCTATATACAGTATACACATATAAGGGGCTGTATATGAAACAATTATTATTCAAATTGGTATATACATTCCAATCGATAGTATTATCTTTGAATATATTAAATCTAATGATGTCAGTTATATGAATATCAGCCTAGCCAGTAGTTTCTCATTGAGACCTCAATATAAGGTGATTGACAAGGTCACGGATTCGTACATATAAACTCTTTCATATTTTAAACCTTTCTGTACATTTCATTAGTTATACTTCACTCCATCAGTATACAGATCTGTATTAGCCTCTTACAGATATTAATATATCAATTATCATATTAACATTAAGAGTTCCATTACCATCTTGTGTGTGTATTTACAATTCTGAACCAGTATCTCTTAATCCTGTCCAAGAAAAAATTGATATTCGTTATCAATATTTAATCCTTTTTCAACCGCTTTCAATTTCATAATCCAAATTACCTCCCTGCGTCTGAGTTTCAGTAATCAGAAACAGAAGTGTCACATAATCAATCCCATGATAGCTAAATTGGTGTTCTTGTTTCTCCTCACTATTTTGTATGAAATGAGCAGCAATGGGATACCTCGTATCTCCATTCTTCCAGGCTCGAAAATGCTCTGTCATTCTATCTCTCAGCCTCCTTATCGTGCTGCCTACATATATTTGTCCACATGTGCAGGATATTACATAAACCACAAAGGTGGTATCGCAATTTATGAAAGCATCAATCTGATATACCTCTGATCCATTATAACTGAAACTCGTCATTTTCTTCCTGGCCCACCTGCATGAGTTACACCGTCCACACTTGTGGTATCCCTTTATCTTACTCGTTAGCCAGGTACTAGTTCTAACCGGGTAACTGGGACTCAAGTCATTTGCCAACGTTTTACCCTTCTTAAAGGTAATGGAAGGTCTCTCACCGATATATGGTATGAACTCTCTGTCTGCTTTCAGCAAATGCCAATGTTTATTGATAATAGAGTATAACCTGTGTGATTCAGTATTAAAATGGGTCACCAGACGCACTTTCTGTTCTTTTTTGTCATCCATTACTACTCTCTTTGGTACCAAAGTCTGTGATCGTTTGAGCAAACATGCTCTATTCTATTCTATAGTTTGGTAAAGCGCAAAACAGCTGCCCCAGCAATGAGGCGTCCCGGCGCTAGAGAAACCACAGACCCTGGCCTGAGCGAATAAGATGGAGGGGAGTTAGGGAAGAGGGAATAGATGCGTTTTAATTGCTTTCCAGAAGGCCGGAAGACTTTCTATGGAGCGGATGTTTTGTGGCAGACTGTTCCATAGTTTGGCTCCAAGGACCCTAAAGTAGCGGCCGCCCATGCGGCAGAGTTTTATGCGCGGAACGCACAGGAGGTGCTGGTTAGAGGATCGCAGGTTACGTGACGGAGCGTAGGGGGTGAGGAGTGGTCGTAGCAGTGTTGGGGTACCAAGTTTGATAATTTTAAAGGTCATGATGAGGGTCTTGAATTTAATTCTGGAGTCAACGGGTAGCCAGTGTAGTTTTTGGATTGTAGCTCTGGCCGAACATCTGCGAGGGAGGCCGACTAGAGTTCTAGTTGCAGAATTTTACACGCGTTGTAGTCGTGCTGTCTCTCCTTTGTTGGTGCCAAGGAGGAATACATTGGCGTAGTCCAAACGCGAAAGGATGGTAGCTTGAATACTGAGTTGGCGAATCTTGGCGTCAAAGAAGCCCAGTATGTGGCTAAGACTCCTCAGCAGGCCGACACAAGTGCCAGCGACTTTTTTGGTGTGGGCCTCATAGTTGAGTGAGGCATCCATCCAAACTCCTAGATTTTTAACTAGGGATTTGGGGGGTGGGATGGTGCCTAGGGAGGACGGCCACCAGTGCTCATTCCAAAGGCTGGTGTTTTTGCCAAGCACTTCTGTTTTACCAGCATTAAGCTGTAAACAGTTGTCTGTCATCCATTGGGCTACTGCGGAGAGACCGTTTTTACATTTGGAGGATGAGATGGAAGGGCCTTCCATAAGAGTGATGGCCAGCTGTGTGTTGTCGGCGTACAACACCAGTGTCAGGCCCCACTCTTTGGCCACTGCCGCCAGAGGTTGCACATAAAGATTAAAAAGGGATGGGCTCAACGCCGAGCCCTGCGGAACTCCCTGTGCAATGGGATGGGGTTTAGATAGAAAGGGGGGTGCTGAGACCCGAAAGGATCTGTCCTTGAGGAAAGATCGGAACCACTCCAATGCATGGCCAGATACTCCGAATGTCTCCAGATGATTAAGAAGGATGTCGTGGGATACCGTATCAAAGGCCGCGCTGAGGTCGAGAAGAATCAGCGCAACACTTTGACCGGCATCTAAAATCGTCCGGAGGTACTCGGTGGTGGCCAGGAGAGCAGACTCAGTGCTATGGCCTGGTCTGAACCCATTTTGTGAAGGGTCCAGGATGTTGCTTTGGACCATGTGCTGGGATAGAGTACTGTTCGCATGGGCTTCTGCAAGTTTGGACAGCCATGGGAGCAGGGAGATTGGTCGGAAATTCTCCGGTTTAGATGGGTCTAGGGTGGGTTTCTTGATGATGGGTGAGACCCACGCTTGCTTCCAGGCAGATGGCACACTTGCTGAGGTGAAGAAGAGGTTCAGAATAGAGGTCAGGGAAGGTAGAAAAAGGTTGAGTGACTCTAAAAATTGAGCCGGGCGCATGGGGTCTGCCGGAGAACCAGTTTTAACTTTATGGCATAGTTTGGTGAGGTTGTCAGTGGAAATTTCCGGGATGTGAGTCAGGGTAGTATAGTTGGGGGAAGGAGTAGGGCTTTCAGTGGGGCTGGGGGAGTGCTGAGGAAAAGAAGTATAGATTTTTTGTACTTTGTCAACAAAGAACATAGCAAGATCTTCGCATTGTTGCACAGAGGAGATACTAGGGAGGGGGGATTTACCGCTCTGAAGTTCTTGAACAAGTTTAAAGACTTCTTTGGCAGGGGTAGGGCTAGAATTGATTTTATCTGCATAGAAGGCGGTTCGCGCAGCGCGGATGGCTTTATGGTACATTTTTTGTTTTAGTAGATAGTTGGATTTCTCTTCGTTGTTGTATTCCCTTCTCCATAAGCGCTCAGCTCTTTTACAGTCTTTGCGCATGGTTTTGAGGGTATCATTATACCATGGGTTGGACGGTGAGCTACGTCCTTTCGTCCATTTGGCTGGGATAAGGGCGTCTAGTCCTCCTGTGATCCAATCATGAAACCTGCTATAGGTTACGTTGATATCAAGGTTGGTCTCATGGTGGAATTCCCCAAGGGTGGTATGAAGGTCGCTGATGGATAGTTTGTGCCATGGTCTTTTTAGACAACGAGAAGGTACGATTTTGTGCCTTGTTTTGTTGACTAGAATGGTCAGTTTAATAAGGTAGTGGTCTGTCCATCCCATCGGTAAGGGGGCCTCTGTTTTAAGCTCCTCAATATTTGTGAATACTGGATCTAGAATGTGACCAGCTAGGTGCGTTGAGGTTAAAATGAGAGAGTTAAGTTGCAGGGCAGAGAGATCAGCATGAAGATCTTTGATAGTGGCGTCATTAAGCAGGTCAAAATGAAGATTGAGATCGCCTAATATGGTGAAGTTTGAGTTTTTTGTTACTAGAGAGTTCGCTGTCTCAAGAAGAGCCTCAATGAATTTTGAAGCGGGGCCAGGTGGGCGATAGATGTAGAGGCCCGACATGGTGAAGTTGGGATTTATAGTGATTTTAAAATATGCACTTTCACAGTCGGGAAGTTCTTCCTTGGTGAATGAGCATGAAAACAGTTTCTTATAGATTATGGCGATACCTCCTCCTCTTCCATCCCTATTAACTGGTTCTCCGGCAGACCCCATGCACTCTCCTCCTGGTTTTGTCAATCACAGTTGATTCATAACCCCTTGCCTGAAATCTTTTTGTCATATCATAAATATTCCTCTGAAAATCATCATCCTCCGAACAGTTCCTCCTCGCTCTAACCATCTCACCGTAATGTATCGATCTTATCTGGCATTTAGGGTGACAGCTCGTCGCATGTAAAATCGAATTGCAACTTGTCTCTTTACTATACATTCTGGAACAAAGCCTCATATCCTGAATATATAATTCTACATCCAAAAAAGTGATTCTCCACTTATCGTACTGTGTGGTGAACCGCAAGTTCACATCGTTGTCATTTAAATATTCAAAAAAGTCATTCAGATTATCAAGGGTCCCAGTCCAAATCAGAAGGCAGTCGTCTATAAATCGACCCCAATATTGGATATATTCGACCCATTTCTGGCCGCGTCGGCCCCAGATCCACTCCGCCTCAAACCACCCCATAAAAGGTTTGGCAAAAGACGGAGCGAATCTGGAACCCATCGCGGTCCCAAGACATTGTCTATACCACTTGTGATTAAAAACAAATACATTATTTTTTAGCACTATCTCTGTCATTTCCAACAGCATCTTAGTATGCTCAAACAATTCCACGGGTCTTCTGTTAAGAAAGGATTCAACTGCTGCTATTCCCAAGTGATGTTCTATGTTTGAGTACAAAGAGACCACATCTAGTGTGACTAAGTACATACCATCCTCCCACCTGACATCTGACATGATATTGAGTACATGTTATGTGTCTTGAATATGTGAGGGTAAGCTCTGCACTAGTGGCCTCAAGAATATATCTATATATTCTGAAAGTCTTCAGTTGGACCACCAATTCCAGAGATGATAGGTCTCCCAGGCGGGTTTTCGCTATTTATGAACCTTTGGTAAGGTATATAAGCAGGGAGCTCTTGGTGTTGAGATCATCATATAATTATATTCATCAACATCAAGAAGTGTAAGATCATACCATTCTTTGAGTTTCTCACTTATACTAATCTTCAGGGGTCCAAGTGGGTTATCCCCTAAAGGCTCATAGTACCTACGGTCATTCAGTTGTAACATAATTTCAGCATTCTATTTCACCGTATCCATCACGACAATATTACCACCCTTGTCTGCCACCCGAATGGTAATGTTGTTGTTAGTCTTCAAAGCTTTCAATTCTGCTCTCTCTCCCTGTGTCAGGTTATCAGATCTTCTAAATCGACCACCATCTGACTGTCTATCAAGAAGCTTTTCTATATCTAGTTCAACCGACTTATGAAAAGCATCAATAGTGTTGCCTGTGAAGAACGGGGTTTTTTAGAACCCAGCGGCGCCAGTGGCTCGCCCAAAGTCTTCGGATTCACCTGTCTTGGTATACAGAGACACGGAATACTTCTGGATGGCGTCAGAGATCAAATTTATTAGCTGCAGCCAGTAACAGTAATCCCAGCAATACAACACGGTGTACAACACAGGAAACTGTTCAACTTTTGTAGAGCAAGACATCACTTTTTATCCACATTTTGCTCATTATAAATGCACACCCATTGCGACAAACACTGACAAATGAAATACATTTTCCCACACATTATCACATCATAAAAGCTTGATTTACATTGTACCAACCCATAAGTTAATTATTAGGAATGTCCCAAACTCGATTTCCACAAGCCGGACAAAACCCATAATTGAAAGCACTACCCATGTAATGAAAAGTCGTAAGAAAAGAAATATTTTCAGATGCTGAATAGGATAAGATATGTGCAACAGAACTATGGTTAACGATATCCTGAACATTGATTGGCAATCTCAGACAACGATCAGCCAGAGAAATTGGTTTCGCAAAAGGGTCAGTTTCAGGTGATGAGGTCAGCGTCCTACTGTTCACTCACAAGTCAGAAAAGGCCTAGTTAATACGTGCATGAACAACGAAGGCCATGCAACTTTGTTCCTTCGGTTACCTCCACGGGCCTACGTGAGGGCAACACAAAAATGGCGTCACGAACAACTCGAGCAAAATGGAGTCCGGTCCGAGAATCACAGAACCTCACCTTTTCCCAATTGCGGTGTCCATTTTGATTTAAGCTTGAGACCACTGCTTTCACTCAAGTACCTGTTCACCTCCAAATCTTCGGTGTACATTTGCAAAATGAATAGGGATAAAGAAGCGCAGAATCTATTTAGAAACCTGCAATCAGGAGGAACAACTGGCTCTGCCACTAACATCAATAAGCCTGCTAAGGATGTAGGTCTTAGAGAGAAGTTTAGAAAGCTAGAAAATCTGAAGAAACAAGAGCTTAATAAATGGTGGGACGCTGTGACTTTGAAGCAATATCTGACCCTCAATAGAATACCGAGAGGCTTAAGATCACAGATAATGCCTACCTATGAGACTTGGAACCAGATCTATTAGACAATTGGGAGAAAGAGCTAACTCCTCCAGGAACTTAATGAACATATTGATTGAAAATGCTCAAAGAAAGATTAAAAAACTCCTGGAAGAGATACAGAAAGTTGAAGACGAAATAAAAGATCTCAATCTACCAGAGGCAACATTTAAGAACTACACTATATTGGATAATTATTTAAAGGCAAGAAAACTAAAACTTGACGAGAACGACTACAAGTCGGGACGTATCTTTACGTTTGCTAGACGGTTTGATTACTTGGTTAAACAAACCCGAGGTTCTAAACAAAGATCTATAACTAGCGCAAGCGCGAGTTATACTGAGGCATCATCTATTGTTAGCAGTGAGAATGAGGAAGTGGATGGTATGCCCGTAGCCGGGGTCGCTGAGAATACTTTTTTAGAAGAGGTGAAGAGACTCAGAATAGGGAATCGGGACTCTACTACCAGAGGCCGTGGTGGAGTTATCATAAGACAAGGAGAGGAACCAGGGGCAAGGAGACAGCAAGGAACAAGACGGGGAATGAGAATGAGATCGCGGAAAGACTAAATGATATGGAGGATATGGTGAACTGTGAGATTGAAATCATTAATTTGTCGAGTATGGAACTTACAATTGATATGGTAAAACTACTTAAGAAGGGTAAGGGATTTTGTCCTAATGTAGTACCTGATTGGTACATGACCAAAATTGATGTTTACAAATTTGTAAGACTTCTGAAAATTAAGAAGTTTTTTGTACATGCAACTGACAGAGATAAAAGCTTGATTAATACTAAACACATGAGTGACTTGACTATAGAGGAGGCAAATGCCACTAGATTACTTTTGTCCTTGACAGAGAACAAGGAAGACCCTATCACAGGTGCTAAACTATTAGATGATTTGGAGGTGAACAGGTACTTGAGTGAAAGTAGTGGTCTCAAGCTTAAATCAAAATGGACACCGCAATTGGGAACAGGCAACACTATTGATGCTTTTCATAAGTCGGTTGAACTAGATATAGAAAATCTTATTGATAGACAGTCAGATGGTGGTCGATTTAGAAGATCTGATAACCTGACACAGGGAGAGAGAGCAGCATTGAAAGCTTTGAAGACTAACGACAATATTACCATTCGTGTGGCA
The DNA here is from genome assembly GCF_964263255.1 of Lissotriton vulgaris. Lineage (NCBI taxonomy): Eukaryota > Metazoa > Chordata > Amphibia > Caudata > Salamandridae > Lissotriton > Lissotriton vulgaris. The sequence continues at coordinate 48,141 of NW_028255365.1, forward strand.
GACAAGGGTGGTAATATTGCCGTGATGGATACGGTGAAATACAATGCTGAAATTATGTTACAATTGAATGACCGTAGGTAGTATGAGCCTTTAGGGGATAACCCACTTGGACCCCTGAAGATTAGTATAAATGAGAAACTCAAAGAATGGTATGATCTTACACTTCTTGATGTTGATGAATATAATTATATGATGATCTCAACACCAAGAGCTCCCTGCTTATATACCTTACCAAAGGTTCATAAAAATAGCGAAAACCCGCCTGGGAGACCTATCATCTCTGGAATTGGTGGTCCAACTGAAGACTTTCAGAATATATAGATATATTCTTGAGGCCACTAGTGCAGAGCTTACCCTCACATATTCAAGACACAAAACATGCACTCAATATCATGTTACATGTCAGGTGGGAGGATGGTATGTACTTAGTCACACTAGTTGTGGTCTCTTTGTACTCAAATATAGAACATCACTTGGGAATAGCAGCAGTTGAAACCTTTCTTAACAGAAGACCCGTGGAATTGTTTGAGCATACTAAGATGCTGTTGGAAATGACAGAGATAGTGCTCAAAAATAATGTATTTGTTTTTAATCACAAATGGTATGGACAATGTCTTGGGACCGCGATGGGTTCCAGATTCGCTCCATCTTTTGCCAACCTTTTTATGGGGTGGTTTGAGGCGGAGTGGATCTGGGGCCATCGCGGCCAGAAATGGGTCGAATATATCCAATATTGGGGTTGATTTATAGACGACTGCCTTATGATTTGGACTGGGACCCTTGATAATCTGAATGAATTTTTTGAATATTTAAATGACAACGATGTGAACTTGCGGTTCACCACACAATACGATAAGTGGAGAATCACTTTTTTGGATGTAGAATTATATATTCAGGATATGAGGCTTTGTTCCAGAAAGAGACAAGTTGCAATTCACAGGCATCTGGTATTGTCGCGCTGCACTGCTTAACTTGATTTTAAAAGCGCCTTCTCATTGCCTGCGTGGTTAATTTTATCGTAGCGCTGCTGTGCTTATCTGCTTACTGGGCAATTCATACCATTTTTCTTGTGTGGTTTATATCGTAGCGCCGCTCCGCTTGGACTGGTCTAATTGTGCAATTTGATTGTGATTTTGCTACATTTAGCCAGCTGTGTAGCTTATTTTCCGCTTTGCCTCGCTAGCGCTTGAGTGTATAATTTCCCTCTGCTGTTGTAGCCCTGTTAGCGCGTTTGACTTGAGCGCTCCGCTCTGCTCCCCCCTCCGCCTCCATTTTGTTTGTTGTTGTCCTCGTGTGCCCGCCCCGCCTCCCAGCTGAGACGCCCTCGCCCCTCCCCCTCCACTATCCATATATGACAGTTCTTCCCGCGCGCAGCGTTCACGCGCAGCGACCGCGCCCAATTCGCGCCAAAGGTGCGCCAAAGGTAAGCCCGTCTACGCCCGTCCGCGCCTGGACCGCGCCCAGCGCCAGACCCCCTGCCCCTCGCGCTTCCCAGCCCTCCCGCATTACCTACGATGCCGCCTCCCTCCTCGCCCTTAACCCCGGTCGCGCCCCCAACTGCGTCCAAGCCGCTCCTGGACACACCCATGGACCTTTCTCCTGCTACTCCTGCAAATTCAGCGACACCGTCAACATCTCCACTACGACCACTCCACAGATTCCCGACCCCAATCACCTACAATGCATCCTTCTCAACACCCGATCAGTCCACAGGCACGCCATTGACCTATGGAATCTACTAGACACCATTTCTCCTGACATCGCCTTCCTTATGGAAACTTGGATGAACGCTTCCTCCGCACCAGACATCACCATTGCCATCCCTGAAGACTACAAGATCACTCGCAAAGACCGCACCGACCACACAGGAGGAGGCATCGCTATCGTCCATAAGAAATCAATCCGCATCTCAACCAGCTCTGACGCCAACCTCGCCAACTCCGAACACCTTCACTTCCAGATCCACACCGACCCCAAAACCACACTCAGAGGCACCCTCCTCTACAGACCACCAGGACCCCGCGCTAAATTCAGTGAGGACATCACGGACTTCATCACTCCACACGCACTCCCCTCCAAAGAATACATCCTTCTGGGAGACCTCAACTTTCACCTTGAAAAGATCAACGACCGCAACACCGCAACCCTCGTGGACAACCTCGCCAACCTCGGACTTAAACAACTGGTCACTTCCCCCACCCACATCGCAGGTCACACACTCGACCCCATCTTCACCTCCAGCAACCATGTCTCCTTCAGCCACACTACGGATCTCCTCTGGACTGACCACAGCTGCGTTCCCTTCACCTACAACAAGCCAAAACCCTCCAACCACCTCCAACCAACTCTGCAAAGAAACTGGAACAAAATCACCGCGGACCAAATCTCCGCATCACTCCTTCGAAACTCCCCAGCCCTCTCTTCTAACGCCAACGAAGCCGCCGCCAACCTCACCCTATGGTTATCCAACACCGCCGACACCCTAGCACCTCTGAAAAAACGTCAAAGCAAACCTGGCAGCAAGAAGACCTCATGGTTCAACGATGATCTCAAGAAGTCCAAGAAACTCTGCCGCTCCCTCGAAAAGGCCTGGAAAAAAGACCCAACCACTAGCACCAAGGACGCCTTCAAAAACGCCACCCGCACTCACCACCAACTGATCCGTAAAGCCAAGAAAACAGCATTCAAGGATCGACTTGACAATAACGCACACAACAGCAAGGAACTTTTCAACATCGTCAAGGAATTTTCCAATCCTTCGGCCAACTCCAACGACATCACCCCCTCTCAAACCCTCTGCGACTCCCTAGCCTCATTTTTCCACAACAAGATTGCAGACATCCACAACAGCTTTGACAACCAACCCGGAAACCAACCCACCCTACCATCTGCTGATCATCTTCCCCCCTTGAACACCCTTAACAACTGGAACCCAATCTCCACTGAGGACACCATCCGCCTGATGAACTCCATCCACTCAGGATCCCCCACAGACCCATGTCCTCACCACATCTTCAACAAAGCAGACTCCGTCATAGCATCGCACCTCCGAGACGTCATCAACTGCTCCTTCAACTCCGCCACCTTCCCGGAAAGCTGGAAACACGCTGAACTCACCGCCCTTCTGAAAAAACCAACAGCGGACCCCACCGAACTCAAAAATTACCGCCCCATCTCGCTTCTTCCATTCCCGGCCAAAGTCATCGAGAAAGCTGTCAACAACCAGCTCGCCGCCTTCCTCGAAGCCAACAAATCCCTCGACCCCTCACAATCTGGCTTCCGAGCAAAACACAGCACTGAGACCGCCCTCATCGCAGCAACAGACGACATTCGAACTCTACTGGACAATGGAGACACAGTCGCCCTCATCCTCCTCGACCTCTCTGCAGCTTTCGACACAGTCTGCCACAGCACCCTTTTACAACGCCTCAATAACATCGGAATCCAAGGAAAAGCTCTTGATTGGATCACCTCGTTCCTCACCGGAAGAACCCAAAGAGTCCGCCTACCACCATTCAAGTCCGAGGCCTCTGAAGTCATCTGCGGCGTTCCACAAGGTTCCTCACTCAGTCCCACCCTCTTCAACGTATACATGAGCCCCCTCGCGGCCATCGCATGCCAACACAACCTCAACATCATCTCTTACGCGGACGACACTCAACTGATCCTTTCTCTCACCAACGACCCCAGCACCGCCAAAACTAACCTACACGAAGGAATGAAAGAAGTTGCCGAGTGGATGAAACAAAGCCGTCTGAAACTGAACTCAGACAAAACTGAAGTCCTCATCTTAGGTACATCCCCCTCTGCTTGGGAGGACTCCTGGTGGCCGGAAGCCCTCGGAAAAGCACCCATCCCGACAGACCACGCACGGAACCTTGGCGTCATCCTGGATTCTTCACTCTCAATGAACAGACAAGTCAGCGCCGTATCCTCTTCATGCTTCAACATTCTTCGCATGCTCAGAAAAACATTTCGCTGGATCCCTTCCGAAACAAGGAAAACAGTCACCCACGCTCTGGTCACGAGCCGACTGGACTACGGAAACACCCTCTACGCAGGTACTACCGCAAAACTCCAGAAGAAACTCCAACGAATCCAAAATGCCTCAGACAGGCTCATATTAGACATCCCACGCAACGAACACATCTCTGTGCACCTCAAAGACCTCCACTGGCTACCCGTCAATAAAAGGATCACTTTCCGACTGCTTACCCACGCACACAAATCACTCTACGACATCGGACCAGATTGCCTCAACTCACGACTGTCCTTCTACACCCCCTCCCGCCAACTACGCTCTTCCAGCCAAGCGCTTGCCACTGTACCTCGCATCAACAAGACCACCATGGGAGGCAGTTCCTTTTCGTACCTGGCTGCCAAAACATGGAACTCACTCCCCGCTTACCTTCGCCTCACCCAGAACCACCTAGCATTCAGGAAGCAACTTAAAACGTGGATATTTGACAAATAATCCTCCTCCCCTCCTAAGCGCCTTGAAACCCTCTGGGTATGTAGTGCGCTATACAAATTTCTTGACTTGACTTGACTTGACCCTAAATACCAGTTAAGATCGATACCTTACGGTGAGATGGTTAGAGCGAGGAGGAACTGTTCGGAGGATGATGATTTTCAGAGGAATATTTATGATATGACAAAAAGATTTCAGGCAAGGTGTTATGAGTCAACTGTGATTGACAAGGCCAGGAGGAGAGCATGTTTGCTCAAACGATCACAGACTTTGGTACCAAAGAGAGTAGTAATGGATGACAAAAAGGAACAGAAAGTGCGTCTGGTGACCCATTTTAATACTGAATCACACAGGTTATACTCTATTATCAATAAACATTGGCATTTGCTGAAAGCAGACAGAGAGTTAATCCCATATATTGGTGAGAGACCTTCCCTTACCTTTAAGAAGGATAAAATGTTGGCAAATGACTTGAGTCCCAGTTACCTGGTTAGAACTAGTACCTGGCTAATGAGTAAGATAAATGGATTCCACAAGTGTGGACGATGTAACTCATGCAGGTGGGCCAGGAAGAAAGTGACGAATTTCACTTATAATGGATCAGAGGTATATCAGATTGATGCTTTCATAAATTGCGATACTACCTTTGTGGTTTATGTAATATCATGCACATGTAGACAAACATATGTAGGCAGCACGATCAGGAGGCTGAGAGATAGAATGACAGAGCATTTACGAGCCTGGAAGAATGGAGATACAAGGTATCCCATTGCTGCTCATTTCATACAAAATAGTGAGAAGAAACAAGAACACCAATTTAGCTATCATGGGATTGATTATGTGACACAGGACCCTCGAGGGGGAAACAGATTACTGAAACTCAGACGCAGGGAGGTAATTTGGATTATGAAATTGAAAGCGGTTGAAAAAGGATTAAATATTGATAATGAATATCAATTTTTTCTTGGACAGGATTAAGAGATACTGGTTCAGAATTGTAAATACACACACACGATGGTAATGGAACTCTTAATGTTAATATGATAATTTATATATTAATATCTGTAAGAGGATAATACAGATCTGTATCCTGATGGAGTGAAGTATAACTAATAAAATGTACAGAAAGGTTTAAAATATGAAAGAGTTTATATGTACAAATCCGTGACCTTGTCGATCACCTTATATTGAGGTCTCAATGAGAAACTACTGGCTAGGCTGATATTCATATAACTGACATCATTAGATTTAATATATTCGAAGATAATACTATAGATTGGAATGTATATACCAATTTGAATAATATTTGTTTCAGATACAGCCCCTCATATGTATATACTGTATATAGCCCTCAATTGCATTGACTTATAGAAATGTATTAAGTTGATGGGAGAACTTATATATTAATGTGACTCATGACAGACTATTATGCACGGATACTTAATGAATATATGTTAGACGGGGACCCGGAGGGTCGGCCGAGTACAGGGGGAGAGGCCTCCGGTGAGGGCCGTCTCCGGCGATCGTACAGACAAGTAACTTCCCCCCCACAGATGGACACCACACAAGGATGAGTTCAACACACTTTATATAAGAATCTTGAGGCAAGGTGATAAACGATACAGTGGGGTCAGGACACGAGGATCCTCCCAATTCTAGTCTCTGTAGGGGAAAGGGGTAGCGGGACAGTCTTAGTACCGGTCCGGTACAGGTGCGGCAAGAGGGAAGCTCACAATCCTCGAGCTTGGGGGTCCGCAAAGATGGGCCGCGGCAGCGCCAGCAGGCTAGGACGATGGTTCACAGCGAGGAGGTCCGCGGCAGCGCCAGCAGGCTAGGACGATGGTTCACAACGAGGAGGGCCGCTGCAGCGCCAGCAGGCTTCGGAGATGGTTCACAAGAAAGGGCCGCGGCAGCGCCAGCAGGCTTTGAAGATGGTGCACGACGAGAAAGGCCGCGGCAGCGCCAGCAGGCCAAGATGATGGTTCACGTTGAAGAGGGCCGTGGCAGCGCCAGCAGGCTTCGCAGATGGTTCACAAGAAAGGGCCGCGGCAGCGCCAGCAGGCCTCCAAGGATGAGTTCCTCACGGTGTCTCTCGACTCCAAGATACAACTGCCTTCCTGCTCTGGAGCTGCCCCAGTCATAGGTCTGGTCTCCTTTGATGTCCGGACCCTCGCACTTGGAGGTCGGGAGGTCCGGGATGAGGGAGTCCAGACACCCAGCAGGTGGGTGGAGCCAGCACCCGGGGAGGCCGGGGGCGATCGACACCTGGCGGAGGGGAGCCATTGACACTCCTTCTCCCATTGACCTGCCAAGTGGTCTCTTCACCCCCTAGGTGGATGGTGGTGCCTCGATGTCGGGGCCTGGCCAGGCCCAGGGTTGGGGTCGAGCCGAGGCCACGCGGCCTTGTTCTGTAGTGTCCAAAGATGGCGGCTGGACCGGGGCAGTGGTGCTGACGGGGGCCCGGGCCAGCCGATACTGGGGTGTTCGGGGGCTGGAGTTCCGTTGTGGACGGGTCGTGGGTTGCCCCAGCGGGTTGCCGGGATGGTTCTTGTCGGGGATACAGGGAGAGCAGAGGTCCGGTCCCCGTCATGCGGGGAGGGAGCGGGCCTTCCCCGAGGCCTGTCCAACATGCGTCCCCCCCAGCTGAAGGCAGGGAGAGTTACCCATCCTCTTGGGTACCTCCTCGCCGAGGCGGAAGAAGCGTGACAGGCCGTCTGCGTTGGCTTGGTCCTGGCCTGGACGATGCTCCACAGTGAAATCCATCCCCTGCAGGGAGATGGACCATCGCAACAGTTTTGGGTTCTCTCCCCGCATCTGCATCAGCCATTGCAGGGGTCGGTGATCTGTTTGCACCCGGAAGTGGATACCGAAGAGATAGGGCCAGAGCTTCTTGAGGGCCCATACCACGGCGAAGGCCTCGCACTCGATGGTGCTCCAGCGCTGTTCTCGGGCCAGCAGGCGTCGGCTGATGAAGGCCACTGGCTGATCGACTCCCTCGGTGTTGAGTTGAGAGAGGACGGCCCCAATGCCATGATCTGAGGCGTCCGTCTGCACTATGAATTCCCGGCTGTAGTCGGGGCCTGGAGCACGGGGGCGGTGCACATGGCGGCCTTCAATTTCTCAAAGGCCGCTTGACAGTCCGGAGTCCAGTTGACTGTTTTGGGGTTTTTCTTGGATGTGAGTTCTGTGAGGGGCCCCACAATGCTGCCATAGTCCTTTACAAACTGCCGGTAGTACCCGGTGAGCCCCAGGAAGGCTCGGACCTCGGTTTGGGTGACAGGGGGTTGCCATGCCTGGATGGCAGCGATCTTGAGCTGGAGGGGGGCCACCAGACCGCTCCCCACTTGGTGTCCCAGGTAGGTCACGGGCCCTTGGCCAATCTGGCATTTGCTGGCTTTGATGGTGAGCCCGGCCTGCCGGAGGGCGTGCAGGACCACCCGGAGGTGGTGGAGGTGGTCTGCCCAGTGGCGACTGTATACAGCAATGTCGTCCAGGTAGGCGGCGCTGAATTCTTCGAGGCCCGCCAGTACCTGGTTCACGAGTCTCTGGAAGGTAGCTGGGGTGTTTTTCATGCCGAATGGCATCACCTTGAAGTGGTAGTGGCCATCCGGGGTAGAGAAGGCGGATCGCTCTTGGGCCCCGGGGGTGAGGCCGATCTGCCAGTAGCCCACTGTTAGATCGAAGATGCTCAGGTAGCGGGCGGCCCCCATGCGGTCAATCAGCTCATCCGCCCGGGGGATGGGGTGAGCGTCGGTTCTGGTAACGGCGTTCAGGCCCCGATAGTCCACACAGAACCGGAGCTCGGGGGCAGCGCCCGGGGCGGCAGCCTTGGGGACCAGCACGACTGGGCTGGCCCAGGGGCTGTCAGACGGCTCGATCACTCCTAGAGCCAGCATTTTGGAGACTTCGTTCTGGATGCAGGCGCGCACTCGATCCGGCACTCGGTACGCCCTGTGTCGAATAGGGGGGCTATCCCCGGTGTTCACGTCGTGAAGGCACCATGGGGTGACCCCGGGGATGAGGGAAAACAGGTCTGCGAATTGTAGCAGGAGATCTCGACAGTCTTGGCGTTGCTCTGGGGATAAGGCATCGGAGAGTCTGACCCTTTCCACTGAGCCGTCCTGCTCGAGCGTCCTCAGCAGGTCAGGAAGGGGCTCGGAGTCTTCTTCCGTCCCACTATCGGTAGCCATCAGGAGGCTGACTTCTGAGCATACGAAGTGGGGTTTGAGTCTGTTGGCGTGGAGGACCCGTAGGGGGTTCCGGGGGGACTCCATGTCGATCAGGTAGGTGACGGGACCCTTGCGCTCTATCACCTTGAAGGGCCCCGTCCATTTGTCCTGTAGGGCGCAGGGTTCAACCGGGGACATCACCCAGACTTGTTGTCCCGGTTCGAACTCGATGGAGGAGGCATGCTGATCATACCATCTCTTCATGTCCTCCTGACTGGCTTCAAGGTTGGCCTTGGCGAGTTCCCTGAATCGCCAGGTCTGGTTGCGGAGGGTCAGGAGATACTTGTATACATCCGGAGGAGTCTTCTGGGGGGCCACCTCCCACCCTTCTTTGACCAGGCTGAGGGGACCCCGGACGGGGTATCCGTACAGGAGTTCGAATGGGCTGAAGCCCAGGGATTTCTGGGGGACTTCTCGGTAGGCGAACAGGAGGCACGGGAGCAGCACATCCCATTGGCGACGTAGGGGTTCTTCTAGGCCCATGATCATCCCCTTGAGGGTGCGGTTAAACCGCTCAACCAGTCCATTTCCTTGCGGGTGATAGGGGGTCGTGAATTTGTAGGTGACCCCGCACTGTTGCCAGACAGACTTCATGTATTTAGAGATAAAGTTCGTGCCCCTGTCGCTGACGACTTCCCGGGGGAAGCCCACCCGAGAGAAGATCCCCATCAGGGCTCGGCCTACCACGGGCGCCGTCACGGTCCGAAGAGGGATGGCCTCGGGATAGCGGGTGGCGTGGTCCACCAGGACCAGGATGAACCGGTGCCCTTGTGCTGTTCGGGGGTCCAGGGGCCCCACAATGTCTATTCCCACCCGTTCAAACGGGGTGGTGACGATGGGGAAAGGCTGCAGGGGTGCTTTGATCTTTCGGCCGCTCTTCCCGCTGGCCTGGCAGGTTGGGCAGGCCCGGCAGTGGTTGGTTACATCATTCCGCATTTTGGGCCAGTAGAAGTGGGTCACCAGGCGGCTGTACGTTTTGTCTTGCCCCAGGTGTCCGGCAAGGGGCACATCGTGTGCTAGGTTCAAGAGGAAGTCTCTGAAGCGGAGGGGGACCACCAGCACCCGGCTGGCCCCCAGCTCAGCAATCCTTTGCTCACTGTAGAGCAGGTCATTATCCCAATAAATCCAGTGGGCCCCGAGGTGTCTCCTGTGCTCTGGGCGAGGGCTTGCTGCCGGATTCCCTCGAGGGAGGGACATGTTCTCTGCTCCTGTCGGAATTGTTCCTGGGTGGGGCCACCCTCTTGACGCCACTGGGCCAGTTCGGGAAGGTCCCGGAGACGATCGAGTCCTTCTTCACTGTGTTCCGGAGAACTGGCTTCCAGGGTGGCTCCCTCTTGGACGATCGGGGGAGGAGGCTCTGGCCATTCGGGTTCTTTGGGACTGGGGATGGCGCGGGCGGCCATGGACCGGGTCGTTACGCAGACCCATTCAGGGAGGCCCAGCATCCCCAGGTGCTCTCTTCTCTCGACGGCTGACCAGGGAGAACTTTCGAGGTCGTTCCCCAGGAGGCAGTCCACGGGGGCATCATCGCGGACAGTCACTTTCAGCATTCCGGATACTCCTCCTCACTCGAAGGGGACGCAGACCATCCGACATAGGCTTTCTGAGTTGTCGGCCGATCGTACTGGGCAAAGGATATTTGGTAAGATCTGGTCCGGGGTCACCAGATGGCAGCGGACTGCGGTCACACTGGCCCCGGTGTCGCGGAGGGCCTCAGCCCGGTGCCCATTAATGTTGACCCACTGGCTGTACTTCTGCGTGTTGGCGGGAAGGGGTGCCCGCGGGATCAGGTCTCGTTCCCCTAGGCAGACCAGGGACATGGCGGCTGGTTCCCACTCGGGCTGGTCTGGCTCGTACTCTTCAGTGTCTTCTTGGGTTTGCTCTTCTCCCAGGGCGGCGGCAGCGCCTGGCGGGGCATAGGGCTCTGGTTCTTCGGGCAGTTGGGATCATTGGCGTAGTGGCCGGGTCGCTGGCATCGGTGGCAGGTAACGTTGGCGCGGAAACCTGGTCGCATCAGGAGGCTCCCCCTGCCGGCCGGGGGCGGGGTGTTGCTGGCGGGAGCCATCGGGACGGTGTCTCTGCCCCGACCCTGGCCTCCTCCTCCCCCTCGGGGGCGATGGAGCCCTTGGGCGGCTCTGTTCTGTTTGCTGGGCCCGTTTCGGGGAACTCGGGTGCTTTCCCATCGGTCAGCCTCGACGGCGAGTTGCCGAGGTTCAGTCAGTTTACTGTCAAGGAGGTGCTGCCTGAGCTCGACGAAGCAGTTGTTAGAAAGGTGCTCCCATACAATAAGGTCAAAGAGTTGCTCGTAAGTGGTCACCTTGCTGCCCTTGATCGACCCCTCGAAGGCTCGGCTAAAGAAGTTCACGTACTCCACCCAAGTCGTACCCGGGATCCGTTTGCAGTCGCGGAACCTCTGGCGGTACATGTCGGGAGTGAGTCCGTATCGAGTGAGGAGGGCGGCTTTCATGTGGTCGTAGGATGTCATCTGATGGTCCGGGAGTTGCAGCAGGGCGTCTCGCCCTTCGTTGGCAAACCTCCCCCAAAACCCGGCTCCCCAGTCGCTCCGGGGAATCCGGTGGGAGGTCATGGCTACTTCGTAGGCTTTGAACCATTGCTGGATATCATCGTTCCGGTAATATTCTCTGACGACATCCTTGGGGATGTGGACCTTGGGGTTCGTAGTGACAGGGGGGCTCGGGTGTCCGGGGACCCCGAGATCTTTGTTCTGCCTCCGAATCTCCAGTTCCTTCAAGTTGAATACTGAAGAGGATGATAAAGTATATAAGCATGGGCGAATTTTGCGAATCTGGCGTTCGCAAATTTGCATATTTGCGGACTCGCAATCCGCAAAATCCATGAATTCTCGCGAATTTGCAGATTTTTTTTGTGTTCGCAAGGGTTTCTGCCAGTTCGCGAGGGTTTTGTACCAGTTCGCAATTGCGAACTTACTTGTCGGCTCCCAACAGTCGCGACTATGTTGTTTCTACATCTGGTTCATCATTACAGGTTCCCAGCACCCTCTGTTTCACCACTGCCACCCTCTGTTTCACCCATGCCACCCTCTGGTACATCAATGCCACCCTCTGGTTCATCATCACTGTAGATTATGGGGGGGAAAAGCAAGCACACCTGCCCTGCTTCAACTGACATGAATTAATTTGGGGTTGATTTATTAATGTGTCACTGTTTTAAAATTCCAGTTTGGCGCCTGCTTCCTTATCTGTAATTGGCTTTCTGTTGCAGTGCAATTTTTTTTCTCCAGGACCTTTGTGGTCTACTTGTAGCTATTCTATGAGCCTACTGTGAGGGTCAGAGCAGGGTCATAGAATTGTTGCAACTAGCAACTGAACTCTGGAGGGGCCCCAGTCAGGAAGCACTACAGGGAATGGTTACTATTACTAATGATGAGTTTGAACTTTTGCACCTGCTGAGTGCTTTCAGTTTTGCAAAACTCGTTTTTCTGCAGAACAGCAACTGTAATGCCCCAAACAAACATAGGCAACTGAACTCTGGAGGGGCCCCTCAGGAAGTACTACAGGGAATGGTTACTAATGATGAGTGAACTTTTGCACCTGCAGAGTGCTTTCAGTTTTGCAAAACTCGTTTTTCAACAGAACAGCAACTGTAATGCCCCAAACAAACTTACTTGTGAAAGTTGATTTCTAATCCAAAAGTGATCCAAAGAAAGTCAAAAGGCCTCAAATCCAAAAAAGTGCAGGCAAATGTCAACCTGAGGAGTTATTCTGATAAAAATCATCATTTTCAGAAGGTCTATGCTGCTTGCTAGTGGATTTCTTGTGAAGAATTGCAAATTTTGTAATTTTGCGAGTGCGAGATTGTTGCTGCCCGCCGCACCTACATGTTCGCAATTGCTAACTCTCGCGATGCGTCGCCAAACTCTTGCGGGATCCCGCAGCAAGATCCAAAATGGCGCAGCACTCGCAAAATATCGAGAAAAACAACTCGGCAAACGCTGAATGACGGTAAGTGAACGCTGCACGCCGCAAAATTGTATCAGCAAGAAAAAAAATTCTGCTGCGTGCGAATTTGCGGATTTTCGGTAAATTCGCGAGCGTTCGCGGATTGCGAATTTACCGAAAATCCGCAAAATCCACGAGCGGAACGGATTTTTCGCCCATGCTTAAAAGTATACACACACAGATGTGGCGTAAAGAGGTAATAGATTTGAAATTTTCGACCTTGAGTTATTGTTATTGGTTAGTTTGGGGATGGCTTAAATAAAGTGGTGGTGAGGACCATTGTGAAGAACCCCAAATCCTATCCATGGGATCATTATATGGTACCCAAATGTGAGAAAGGATTGATATAGAGGGTACAGATTTTAATTTGGTTATTATATTTCTCTTAGATTTGACATATGGTTGAACCCCGAGGAGGATATCACTCTTGAGGAAACTTTGGATATTTAGGTGAATCTTGAGTTTTATTGCATGGAACTTAGCATAATGGAATGCTTCCTTTGGTATAAGGTTAGATATATACTCACTAAATACGGGTGTACTGTATACTCGGAGTGGTAAAACTATCTTTCCATCTTCTCTCTTTACAAACCTATACACTATGCAGAGCTAATCTACTTTGGTTTGTGTGTCTTTACTTTACACACTAATAATCAAAAAGCCATACGTAGATCGTGTCAACCTTATGAGTATTGTTTATTTGGTTGCAGCCCTGAGGAAGTCAATGTGTTGTATATCGCATGACGAAACACGTGTTGGCTGATGTACCAGGAACAAGTGATTGTCAAGAAATGACTGATGACATGAAAATAAATACAGATGAACTTTGAAACCTTAATTGGAGAAGATTTGGACTATCTATTTATGATTTACTGAATAGTGACATTTGCCAATAAGACTGGTGCTATATCTACAGAGAGAATTAATAATAGTGTCCTCAGAGCGTACTTTTTTATGTGCACGAGATGAGTCCCACGACGTGACCCGTGACCAGTGATCTCTTCTGCTTGTGATTGTGATGCTAAGTGCCACTGCCATCTGATAGCTCTAAGATGGCCCCAAAGAAAGGGCTGCCAGGAAAGTGAACAGTGGGAAGGAGAAGAAGAAGCTGATTTCCTCCACTGGTGTGCTTATCACAAACCTTTTTCGGTAAACTTGTGCCT